>NW_023994372.1:0-187500 GCF_015586225.1 Lucilia sericata | reverse complement strand
TAAGAAAGTATAGTCGGGCGTGGCCGACCATATGATACCCTACACCAGTTATGAATATTAAATGTGATTTATTTTTCATAATAAAGCATTTATATTCAATATTCCCTTGTTCCGATACATTTAAGCAATTTATGGATGAAAAACTAATTTTCTGAAAGAGGCTTTATATGGGGGCTAGGGGCAAATATGGACCAAGCCCGATAAAATTTTGTGAATCTATTTATATTTACATTATATTTTTTTTTGTGCTGAATTTCATCGCGTTATTTGTGTTTATAAGTTAATTTGGGACATTCAAGTAATTTTCTGAAGGGGACTTTGTATGGGAGCTAGGGTCAAATGGGGCCCGATCTTTATGAAATTTGGCAGGGTTATCAAGACTTCTATAAAACTTAGTTGTGCCGTATTTTATCGATATATCTGTATATTTAACATAATTATGAGCTCAGAAGCCCTTTTCGGGGGGTTCTGTTCTATGGGGGCTAGCTGAAATAATGGACCGATTTTAACCATTTTAGGCTTTAACCAATAGGCTTCGTCCTTGGGTCAAATAAAACGTGCGTGCCAAATTTCATTCAATTATCTTGAAAATTGCGACCTGTATCTTGCACACAAGGTTTACATGGACAGCCAGCCAGAGGGACGGACGGACATAGCTTAATCGACTCAGAAAACGATTCTAAGCCGATTGGTATACTTTAAGGTGGGTCTAGGACGAATATTTTTGTATGTTACAAACATCAGCACAAATCCAATATACCCTCCCCACTAAAGTGGTGTAGGGTATAAAAACATGTACCGATTTTCAAGAACTTTGGCAACAGACAGTGTATTTTTAGAATCAACTTTTTGATCTGGATTTTATGCTTCATGAAATTTTGCATGACAACAGTTCTATCGTGGAAGGTTAGGTTAGATTGAAGAAAAGAATGTTTAATACATTAAATCCGAATAAATACACCTATACCACTAATTTCGGGCCTGTTATGATCTTAATGAAATGCAATGACCTTCTTCCGTCCATTTTTTGTTACATTTATAATGCTCATGATATATACTTCTTATAGTATATGAGAATTTAGGTAGTTAAAATTTTAATCAAAAATTTATTTTTATTTGAAAACTCTAAAATGTTTGTAGGTCTTTAACTTACTTTACGATTAGGTAAAATAAAAATCTGTAATCAATTTAATTTGTTATCAAAAATCGATTTTCATCTGAAGCGTAAAATCGATTCGTATACCCCATCACTTATAGTTTCCACGCGAAAACTATTCAAAACCTGCACATCCTCAAAAAAAAAAAAAAAAAAACTATTTTAAAAAAGAATCGGAAATTTTTTATCAAAGTTATATTGTTGTAGATCTGTATATATTACTCCCATCACTTATATTTTCCACCGAAAACTATTTTTATTTCAAAACCTTTAATTTGCTGTATATCCTCAGAAAATAACAATTTTAAAAGAGAATCGGATGTAGTTACGATCTAGAAAACTATATTACATCTCGAATGAGTGTCTACGATGCCACTTTTGTATGTAGTACTGAACAAAAAAAACTATAACTATATTAGATCTTGAATGAATGTCTACGATGTCACTTTTGTATGCAGTATGTTATACATATACATTTTTCACAAAAATTCGAATTTTTAATTTAAATCTACAAATCCATCTATAAAATCATTTATATCTCCCCTTAAAATTTCTATTTAAATAACTCTTTAAAAATTTACTTTAAATAACTAATTCGAGAAAAAAACAAAGATCCATAATCACTCATATTTTTCATACAAAAATATAAAATTTAAATTTATTGTTAAATCGAAATAACAATAAAAATCTGCAATAAGTTAAAAAAACCATCAAAAATTATCTTGATATAAATTCGGTTGCCATTTTTTAAATGCAGCTCAAATCTGAAAAACCATGATGTGTATTTGACTACTCATTAGCGTGTCCTGAACGACAGCACTTTTGCAAATCTAATATAGGTATACCTCTGAAACGATGTTTTTTAATTTTTTTTTAATACTGTTTATTTATTCAAAAATATATATAATTTGTACTTAAAATAAACAAAAAGTTTTAGATGAGTATTATATACATAGTCCCCAGACGGGCATCTCAAGTATACTTAATATCAATTTAATATATTTTTTCGATAATGATATGATCAATAATATTATGTTAATAATATAATTTTAATTTAATTATTATGTAATGAAAATTATTTTTAAAAACATTACTTTTTTATCAATTTGCCTTAAAGTTTAGTCAAGTTAGTAAAATAGTATATGGAAATTATTAGATCTACTCCATGAGCCACCAATAATTATTAATATTTACATTTAAAAATGTAAACTTATCTCTTGGAGAAGTAGCTGTACTTAATCTCCGATTTTCTTCTGTTAAATGTTTATCATATATAGTTTTATTATTTATTCGTCTGGAAATATGATAAATTATCGGTATATAATTGTTGTTTATAATAAACCCTTTTTTATCTAAGTATTGAAATGATTCAGGGGGAACATACCCATTTATTAGACATGTAGTTATGTAGTCTTCATTGCAATAGTACATGGCTGCTATTAAATTATTTGTGTCACATTCGCAACATCTTTTTATGTGATTCCTTATTAGATGGATGATAAAATTATCAATTCTAATTATGTTCGCACTATCATAAAGTTGTTTTATTCGAAATATATTTTACATAATTACTTTTAGGTGACCTGTAAAGCGATAAGCAGGCTCTTATACATTTTCTTTCAAGAACACGATATTTTTCCATATAGGTTGGAGAAATATTAAACCAAATCGGACATCCATATGTCAAAATTGGTATAAAATTGATATAAAATTATTTTTACTTTATGTAAAATATATTTCGAGTAAAAGAGTCTTTTGTACATTTAAAACGCGCGTTTCGCCTTTAGAAGTTGTATGTCAATATGTTTATTGAAGTAAAGAAATTTATCTAGGGTGACACCAAGATATTTAACATGTTCCTTGTTCGGATTGTCTCATTGCGATTTGATTTTATACCAAAATCTTTCCATTTCACTCTAATATTAGAGTTGCATTTATTTACTGGTGGTCTGAATAATATTGTTTCACATTTATCGACGTTGATCTTCATTTGCCAATCGAAAGCGTATTTTTCTACAATTTTAAAGGAATCTTGTAATTTCCTATTAATTTTCTCAACCATATCATCAACTTGATAAATGATTATGTCATCTGCAAAAGCTATTATATTATCTAATTCACACATTAGATCATTTAGATATAAATTGAAGAGAATTGGGGAATTGACCATACCTTGTTGTAATCCGTTAAAAATGTCAAAAGTGTTAGAACTTGTGTTATCCCTATTAGTTACTTTGAATTTTTTATCATTCAACATATTATGAATAAGGATTCTGAAATATAGTGGCATGTTGTATTTTTCAAGTGCTTTTTCAAATGCTTTCTCAAAATCTATTAAGCAAGCTCCGGTATATTGAAATCTATTCCAGTTCCAGTATATGTCGGAAAGAAGTAGATGAATTGCGTGGGTAGACGAATGTTTAAATTTAAAGCCGAGTTGTCTTTCCATTTGGAGATTTTGATTATTATAAAATTTTAATAAATTATTATTTATACATACTTCAAAAACTTTGCCTATATTGGGCAAAAGACTTATTGGGCGCAAATTCTTCAATATATGTGGATCTTTGTCTTTTTAGGGATTACAACTACTTTTGCAGTTTTCCACATTTGGGGAAAGTATGAATTATTTAACATATTATTGAAGAGAGTGCAATATTCACCAATTATTGGAGATGGAAAATGTTTTAGTACGATATTGGGAATCTTATCTACTCCGAAAGATAATTTGTTGTTTAATTTTTGAAAAATATAAGTTAAGGATTCAAGAGTTACAAAAAATTCGTCTGTCTGAGAAAAGTTTAATTGATTTGCCTTTTTTTCATTATCAAAATTCGTTACTGATAAGTGATTATCTTCGTATTCCAATTTCGAATATAGAAATCGGTTAAAGCTTTCACTTATTTCCAGATGTAAACTATTGCCTGGATCAATATTCCTCTTAGAATGAACTAATTCAAGATATGAACCGATTACATTGAGTATTTGGACTTCATCGCTTACAACATAAACATCTTCTTCTATATCTAACTCATTCCTATCGATGCCTGCTTACCCAAGCAAAAATTCTTCACCTTGTGAGATTTTTATACTATCTATATTAGTTTGTGACATATTAACCTGCTTCTTAATTTCCCTATACATCTTATCCGGGCTTTTGCTGCTATATTTTGAAAGTTTTTCTGAATAATGTTTGTTTACTTGTTGGATATAATTGTCATTTATCATTATACCCTCCACCACCATCAGTGGTGATAGAGGGTATATATAAGTTTGTCATTCCGTGTGTAACACCAAAAAATATTCATCTGAGACCCAATAAAGTAATATATTCAGGGTCCTTATGAAATTCTAAGTCGATTTAGCTATGTCCGTCTGTCTGTCTGGTTAAAACACGCTCACGTTAAAACTAAGCAAATGATATCAACCAAATTCCCTGAGAATATTCATTGTTTTCCTAAGCAGTTTGGTATTGAAAATCAGCAAAAATTTCAGAAAATAGCTAAAAATTTCAGACTACCTCGAAAAAAAATTAAGTTTTTTTCCTAATTCTTGAGTAGTTTTCTCAGAAACTAACAAAGATAATTCGACAAATTTTGTAACAGATTATTTTTTTCATCTATAGATTAATTATGTTTAAAATTGTAACAATCGATCCAAAATTTCTCATACCCCCCATACAAAAGTACATATTCCCGGAAATTAATTTATCGATAATAACTTTCTCAAATATATCGGTATCAACACAAAATGTTGTACATATTGACATAATATGAACATAAATCATACTACTGACTTAGATCTGTATCGGCCCACAATTGGTCATAGCTCCCATATAAGGTCCACTTTCGAATGCGCTTAATTCAATAATAAATAAAGCTATCAGGGTAAAACTCGATGTGAATTTGTTTTGTATATATGTATATATAAATCATTCTTGAAAATTTTCCACATCGGTTCATAATTGGTTACAGTTTCCATATAAGGAATTTTTTCAGTATCGGTCCATAACTAGCTCCCATATAAGGTTCACATCTGAAAACCACTTAATACAACATACTTATACCTTTCACCACCATAAGTGGTGATAGAGGGTATATATAAGTTTGTCATTCCGTATGTAACACCAAGAAATATTAATCTGAGACCCAACAAAGTATATATATTCTGGGTCCTTATCAAATTATGAGTCGATTTAGCTATGTCCGTATGTCTCTCTGTCTGTATGTCTGTTTAAAACTAAGCAAAAGAAATAAACCAAATTCACCAAAAATATTCACTGTTGTCCTAATCAGTTTCGTATTGAAAATCAGCAAAATAGGTTCACAACTTTGAAAGTTATGAGTGAAAATTTCAGACTATCTCGAAAAAATTACAGGTGTTTTCGTAATTCTTAAGTCGTTTTCTCAGAAACTACAAAAGATAATTCTATGAATTTTGTCCCACATTATTTTTTTTATCCAGGGATAAATTATGTTGGAAATCAAGATAATCGATTCAAAATTTCCCATAGCCCCCATACAAAGGTATATATTCCCGAAAATTAGTTTATCATTAATAACTCCCACAAATATATCGATATCAACACAAAATTGCAAATATAATATGAACAGAAATCATGCTATCAACGTAGATCTCAGTAGGTCCACAATTGGTCATAGCTTCCATATAAGGTTCACTTTCGAAAATTACCTAAACGCACATATTTTATTGATAAATAAAGCTATTGAGATAAATTTCGAGTTGAATATGTTTTGTGTACATACAAATCATTCTACCAATTTTTTTACGGATAGGTCCTTGTCTTAGCTTTCATATAAGGCCCACTTCCGAAAATCGCTTAAATGCTCATATTTCATTGTCAAATAAAGTTATATTGATAAAATTCGCCACAAATATATTTCGTTTCTATATGAATCACTCTACGAAATTTTGTACGACTTGAATATGTTTTGTAAATCATCCTACAAAATTCTTTACGGATCCGTCCATTATTGGTCATAGCTCCCATATAAAGCCCACTTCCGAAAATGACTTAAACGCATATATTTCATTGAATTCTAAAGCTATAGAGATAAAATTCGACTTTAATATGTTTTGTGTGCATATAAATCATTCTACCACTTTATTCCGGATCGGTCCATTATTGTTCTTAGCTCCCATATAAGGACCACTTGCGAAAATCACTTAAACGCTCATATTTCATCAAATAAAGTTATCTTGATAAAATTCGACACAAATATGTTTTGTCTTTATATGAATCACTCTACGATATTTTTTCCTGATAGGCTCCCATATAAGGTCCACTTACGAAAATCACTTAAACGCATATATTTCTTTGAATAATAAAGCTATCGGGATAAAGTACGACTTGAATATGTTATGTGAGCATATAAATCATTCTACAAATTTTTTTCCGGATCGGTCCATATTTGGTACTAGCTCATATATAAGGTCTACTTCAAAAAATCACTTAAACGCACATATTTCATTATCAAATAAAGATATCTTAATAAAATTCGACACAAATATGTTTTGTGTACATATGAATCATTCTACAAAATTTTTCCGGATAGGCCCGTAATTGGTCATAGCTCCTATATAAAGTCCACTTCCGAAAATCACTTAAACGCACATATTTCATTAATTGATAAATCTATTGGAGTAAAATTAAACTTGATTTTTTTGTTTGCATATATGTAAATCATTATAAATTGCTTAAATGCACATTATAATCAAAGTTATCGGGATAAAATTCGACATAGATGTGTATTTTGTGTATATAAATCATTCTAGGGAATTTTTTTCCGGATCAGCCCATAAGTTGTATTGGCTCCCAGTAAAGCATTTAATACCACCTTATTCTTGTTAAATGATTATATATGGATAAAATTCGACATAAGTATGTTCTGTGTATAGATAAATCATTCTATTAACATGTTTTCGAACTGGCCTATTAATATAATTTTTTCTGGACTTATAAAAATTAGTTCGACATATGCATAAATGTTAGTATTCTCAATACGGAAACAAAAATGTTGCCAAGTTCTCTTAAACTTAGATAGCTAAATGGGTTTTAATAAAAAGTAGCTTGCTGGTGGAGGGTATTTAAGATTCGGCATAGCCGAATATAGCACTCTTACTAGTTTTTTTAATCAATTTTAATTTAACTTTGAGAAGATTCAGTACATGAGTTGTTAGATGCAGTTCCATTCTATTATATTTCTTTATGGTTGATAAGATTTTACTTTTCTCTTGATATAATTTCCTTATTATAGAATTTGTAAATTTATTTTTTATCTATAGATAATGTTATGCATTCATGAATTTTTTGTAAATAGCTATCTATTTCAGAGTTTAAAAAATTCCTATTATTAAGTATGGATTCGTAGTTTTGAAGTTCTTTAAGAATAGTTTTATTAAATTTGTTCCAATTACCCTTTCTGAAATTATATTCAGGCTCTGTTAAACATTGATAGAACGCAGTAAGATTTTCAATTACGTCTAAATTAATCTCAATTGCGTTATGGTCACTATCGTATTCGATTGTTTTGAGACAATTGGTCAAGTTATTTTCCTTTACCATCTCTAGACGAGCATCAGCTATACACAAATCGATAAACGAATTACCTCTAGGAAAAGAAGGACAGTTTGAGGCATATAATTTGCATTTAAAGTCTAAATCATAATTAGACAACCACTCACTTAATAAATTGCCCTTTGTATTGTTGTTTTCATTACCCCAATCTTTATGTTTACTGTTTAGACCACCTGCTATTACATAATAATTATCTAAGCTTTGCAAATTTAAATATACGAATAATTGATGAAGTTCATGCTTAAAACATTCATTATTGTTACCTGATGGATAATATACAGATGAAATGTATAATGTTTTATCTGACTTTAAAGGTATATTTATTACACAACATTCAAGGTATTTAAATTTATTAATTGTTTTGTTTATACAATATTTATATTTAATATCATTCCTTAAGAGAATTGCTGTTCCACCACCTCTTGTAGAATTAGGCCTATCTTTCCGAATAAACTCATAATTTTCAAATATTATTTTATGTTTTGTATTAAGCTTGGTTTCATTGAGAAGTACACAGTCTGGTTTATGTTCAGTAATCAAATTATAAAGATCATTTCGTTTACTTAATCTAATCAACGAATTAACATTTATGTGAATAATTTTGAAAATTTACAATGGCTGAATTATGTTAAATTAAATTTCTAAAAATGAATAAATAGTATCAATATGAGCCGCTTGAAGCTCAATTTGTTTTTGCAAATTTAAAATTTGAGTAGCAACATTTTGAATTGTAATTTTCAAATCTTCTAATATACGGTTAATAGGTGTTGTATTGTTTAAATTATCCAAATTTAAATTATTTTCTATATTATTATTGTTGTTCTTTAAAATACTAGCATAGCTAGTTCAGGAACATCTGTGGCTTGTTGATTCTGTTTTGTTTCATCATGTTTTTTATTCTGTAATCTCTTTTGCTATTCCTTGTATTTCTCACAACCTTTGTAAGAAGCGGGGTGACCATGTTTGTTACAAAGAACGCAGAATAGCTTTTCACGTTCATTAGGTGGTATTTTTAAGGCACACGCAGAGCTTTCGTGACTTTGATTACATTTTACACACCTTGGAGGTTTATAGCAATTAGCTGCACTATGGAAGAAGTTTTGGCATCTACGACATTGTGGAATTCCCTGCTTTCTTAAAGGTTCCCAATAGATACATCTGTGGAGAAGTACTTTTATTGACTTCAGTTCACTTATTTTGCTATTCCCACTAATTTGAATTAGGAAAATTGGCAGATCAATATCATTCTGTGTCGATTTGTTGGTAGCAAATTGAGAAACTTTTATGAATTTAAGATTTTCGTTTTCAAAACGAAGTAATTCATTTAAAATCTCATTGGTTTCAATATTGGCACTTAGGCCTTTTAATAATACTGTTTTTGTTTTCTCATTCTTTGGCGTGAAGGTATAGAAGTTAGCTCGTGTTGTTTGAAGATGTTTTTTAACTCTTTCATAATCTGTCAATGACGTCATAAATAAAGACAATTTTTTGTTATTGCCTCTGTTAAATTCTCTTATTTTGAACTCTTTTATTTTGAGTCCTTCTTTTATGAATTCAATAAGCTGATCAATATCAACATCATAAATATTTAACGGTGGAATTTTTTATTTTTTATTTGGTTATTTGTTGTTGGATTGTTCATATTATTATTCTTCTCATTATTAAGAGAATTATTATTTGTTAATAGGTTCTTCTTTTTTATTGTTTTGCTGAATGTGATCAGCAAATTTATTTATAATTTCTACATCACATTCTTCATTTGAGAGAGGATAATAATAATTATTTTTTAGATGTTTAGGGGCAGAACTTAAGTCTGCACTATTTTTTCTTTTCACTTTCAGTTGTTTTTGGAGCGCTGTCTTCGCTCATTTTAATTTTTAATTTAAAGAGTCTCTGTCTCTATATTTTATTTTTTGTTTTATCACCAAAAAGTAATAAATTTGTAAACGAATTTAAGCATTGAAAAAAACATGTGCACGTTCGCACTTTTAATACGTCTGATCACCATGACGAGTGTAACAAGACCCCTCTGAAACGATGAATACAAAGCATTGTTCATATAAAATATAGATGAATTCATCTTTCAATATCCTTTTATAATTATAGAAAATTATCCACCAAAAATTTTGCACGTATGTAGCTCCGTATTTATTCCAAGCTTATCAAATTAAATAATGATTTTGAATAATTTCAGCACACATTTTCCATTTATAATTAACAAATTCCGAAATTTTTCAATTAGAGGAATATGTGGATATTTTAATAAGTAAAATTATTTGGGTAACTTTTTTGTATATCTACCAATATTTGATCTTTAAACCTTTATTTCTTCGGATTTAATAAATGGTGTCTAAATCCATCCAAAACTTTAATGTGAATGCATAAAAGCTAATGAATAAAAATAATATTTTTAAACATACTTTTTTATAAATGGATGTATTTTTGAGAAACAAAGACGAAAAAACGGTGGTTTTACTCTTAAATGAACATCTCAAAATTGTTTGTCAAATTAAAAGTAGTTTTGTTTTCTCTGTCAATATTCAAGGATTCTTCATATTTTCCTAAAAAAATTTTTCATGATTTTGTGCAGAATTTCTCATAATCGTTTCAATGTTTTTTCAATTGGATGTACTTTTTCAAACAGCAAAAAATCGTTTGAAATTTTATACGGTTAATGATACGTATTTCTGAAATAATTAAAAAGCCCCGAAGACTTTTGCCTCTTTACACCAGGGGCACTACAATTCAAAGTACAGTGTGACGTAATTTAAACTGAACAGTTCTTTAAATCTACTCCACATGGAAAAAATAAAACAAATCATTTGAAAGTGTCCTTAGTTCCCTTCAGTGATTGAAAATGCTGATTCAGTATAATTTTTCAAAAAAAGTTTTTTAAATTTTTCTACAAATTAGTCAAAATTTCCTAATTTAAGCTTATTTTTAATTTCTAAACTTTTAAGGGACTTTTGGTCCAGGAACTGACTTTAAGGATTAAAAAAGGCAGAAAAAGAATATAACTATTTTATCGTTATAAGATAAATTTTGATATCTATTTCAAAAAAAAGCCATTAAAGATAGAAAAATATTCTCTTTACCTTTTGAAGAAACCCGGGCAACACCGGGTACACGCAGCTAGTTATTAAATAAACTTTGTAATTAATTAAATGTTACAATTGGAAGTTATTCTTCCACTCGTTTAATTGAAGCCTACTCCGGTATTCCACAGGGAACACATATTGGTCCGTTACTTTTTATTATTTTTATTAACGATTTACTGACGATTTAAAATTGTTGCTAAAATACCCCATTTTATTGATTGTGTAAAATTACAATCTGATTTAACCAAATTAACTGTTTGGTGGTCAGAAAATTATATTAAGATCAATGTATAGAGGGTAGATATAACTTTGTCATTCCGTATGTAACACCAAGAAATATTTATCTGACACCCAACAACGTATATATATTCTTGATCCATATGAAATTCTGAGTCGATTTAGCTATGTCCGTCTGTCCGTCCGTCCGTATGTCTGTCTGTCTGTGTAAAACACACACACACGTTAAAACGAAGCAACAGAATTCACCCAAAACATTCTTTATTATCCGGTACAGTTTGGTATTGAAAATCAGTAAAATCGGTTTACGACGTAAAAAGTTATGAGTAAAAATTTCAGACTACCTCAAAAAAAATAAAGTTTTTTTTCCCAATTTTTAAGTAGTTTTCTCAGAAACTACCAAAGATATTTCGATGAATTTTGTCACACATTATTTTTTTGTGCCAGGGATCAAGTATGTTCAAACTCATAACAATTGATTCAATATTTCCCATTCCCGGAAATTAGTTTGTCGTTAATAACTCCCTCAAATACATCGGTATCAACACAAAATTTTGTACAAATACAATATGAATAGAAATCATACTACCAACGTAGATCTCAGTCGGTCCACAATTGGTCATAGCTCCCATATAAGGTCCACCTCCAAAAATCACCTAAATGCACATATTTCATTGATAAATAAAGCTTTTGTAATAAAATTCGAGCTGAAAATACTTTGTATACATACAAATCATACTACCAAATTTCTTTTCAGATCGGTCCATTATTAGTCGTAGCTCCTACATAAGGCCCACTTCCGAAAATCACTTAAACGCATACATTTCATTGTCAAATAAAGATATCTTGATAAAATTCGACACAAAATGTTTCGTCTGTATATGAATCACTCTACGAAATTTTTTCGGATAGGACCATAATTGGTCATAGCTTCCATAAAAGGTCCACTTCAGAAAATCACTTAAACGCATATGTTTCATTGATAAATAAAGCTATCGGTATAAAGTTCAACTTGAATATGTTTTGTGTACATATAAATCATAATACTAATTTTGCCCTGGATCGGACCATTAATGATTATAGCTCCCATATAAGGCCCTCTTCCGAAAATCATTTAAACTCACATATTTCATAAAATACGACACAAAATTTGTTTTGTGTACATACATATAAATCACTCTACGAAATTTTTCTGGAGAGGCCCAAAATTGGTCATAGCTCCTATATAAAGTCCACTTCCGGAAATCACTTAAACGCACATATTTTATTAATTAATAAATCTATTGGAGTATTATTCGTCTTGATTTTTTTTGCATATAAATCATTATACGAAAATTTTTCTTCATCGGTCAATAACTGGTCACAACTCCCATATAAGGATCATTTCCTAAAATTACTTAAACACACATGGACAATCAAAGTCATCGGGATAAAATTCGACATAAATGTATCTTTTGTATATATAAATCATTATACGGAATTTTACTTCTGAAAATCACTTAATACCACTTAATTCATTATTAAATTATTATATCCAGATAAATTTCGTCATGAGTATGTTTGTGTATATATAAATCATTATATTAAAATGTTTACAACTGGTCTATTGATATAAAATTTTATGAACCTAATCAAAATTAGTTCCACATATGCAAAAACGTTAGTACCCTCACTACGGAAACAAGAATTTTTTCAAGTTATCTAAAAAGTAGTTAAATTGGTTTTAATAAAAAGTAGCTTGCTGGTGGAGGGTATTTAAGATTCTGCACAGCTGAATAGAGCGCTCTAACTTGTTAATTATAACATTGCCACAGTGGGGCAGAATGGAAATTTTTTGGAAATAAATCTGGCATTTCTAAACGGCTGATCCGATCGGGATAAAATTTGGCGTGAGCGTAGCCAAGGAGTATTCGAGTTTAAGTTTTGAAGATGAACCCTGCAGATGCCCCAGGGACGGCGCTGTGGCGGCTCAAAGTAGGGTACCTACGACATGTAAAATTTTTAAACTCGTGCCATTTTTTTTTTTTTCACCCAAATACAAAGAAAGCGCTCGACGAGATCTTAGTATGTAGTAGTATGCTTGGACATACTACTTATCTCTTATAATATCTGAGTTATAGGCATTTAAAAATTTAGTGATACAAAATTTACCATACCTTGTTCCGCCTTTTTTTGAATACCGGGCGTAATTTTGGACCAAATGGACTCAATTTTTGTTAGCTAGACAACAAAATTTCCAATAATATACAAAAAATTTCAGATCAATATCATTTACAGATCCAAAAATATACGTTTTTTAATTTAAAAATTCAAAAAATTTTAGATTTATGCCGTTTTTTGCCAAAAATGTGTCTTAACTATTTTATTAGTAAAATAAAATTTTCTTTAAGAACATGTAACAATTTTATAGTTTTCTAAAAGGTATCTTTACGCAGAACGTTTTGGCGTAAAAAACTTGTCCTATTTTTTGAAAATGTTGCCACTGCGTCCTTCCGAATATGACCTATTTTTTGTCAAAACTTCAACTTTGGGCGACATGTTCTAAAATCCCAAAGCTGGGATCAGAAAACTAAAAGCTGTTTTGGAAACCTCAATATGTTTTCTATTTACTCCAGAAGTATTTTCCCAGCCCTGAAAGAAATGTGGACCCTATGGGCAAAAAAGTAAAAAATCCCATTTTTGGGATTTTCATTCCTATTTTTGGGAATTGCGGGATGCCCTTTGACCTTTTCAATTTTTTTTGCATTTTCTTATTTGAAATGACAAATTTAACAAGCGTTGAAAATTTCATTGAGTTTTGTTCATAAATAAAGATTTTGTCATATATTACATATTTGTTTAATTTCTAAAACTATGATTTTTATCAAAATTTTAATAGCATCGCAGATAGCTACAACAATTTAGTCCATATTTATCCCTTAATATCATTTTTTAGTTAGATATGGAAATTCTCGACCCTTTACAAAAAATTTCAAGCCAATATCTCAATTACATTCAAAAATATGTTCATTTAAACCTGTGTCCTTTAATTTCATCTTTTTCATATTTTAGTATTAAGTATGACAGAACATACATTTGGTGTTGAATAAAATATTTGGACAATTTTTAAAAATTATTTAGTTAATTATTTTATTAAAGACTATAACATTGTATATACAATAAAAAAATTATAATTTTATTATGAGCCACGCACAACAACACCTAAATCACCCCACACAAACCACCTTTCCCGCCCACCGAAATATAAAACACAATTTAATACAATATCATCAGTTAGTATAATAGCTATTTTTATTTGAACTGTTTATCTTAAACATAATACAATTAATTCTTACAACCTACTTATATAGTTAATTCCTAACACTACTTATTTTCTATAAAATAATCTGTCATATCGGTATACATATCCAGAAGGTAATATAAGTCCTTTAAATCTTCCTTGTTTTGAGATGATTGAGTTTCATAACAAATCCGTCTTTTTCGCATAGTTGAAAGAACAGGATCAGAAGATAGAAGTAAACTATTAAAAATATCTTCATTCTGTGATTGCCTGGAGCATTTTCTTGAGCTGAATAGTTGAACATGCTTAAAATCTCGATTCCTCGCTTCCTGGGCTTCTTCTGTTAACTCTCCAAGTGGAAGAATATTCGATTCAATTATTATTTGACCATGACACAATACTTTGTGTACTGTTGGTGTTAGTTCCCTCCATGGATACAGAGATACAAGTAATTTAGAAATTTCAGATGTATATTCCCCAAATCGATTTCCATTAATTTTATGTTTACTATTCAGTGCCATTAAAATAGTGTTAACTCTTCGAAGCAACTCCTTGTCGATTCCAGTTATTTTTGAAGTAATTTCAAAATCACGAAAGAACCTTCTCGTCGTATTACCGTCATTTGTACTACCGCAACTTGGAAGTGGTTTGTCGATGTTTAATCCCATCTGAACTTTAAATTCTTTTTGGATTCTGCTTTTTTTCCGCAGCTCTCAGTTCTTTCAATTCTTCATTATTTTTTGTTGATTTAGTAAGATTCTCTGGCACACTTCTATATTTGAGGTCGTATGATATGTGTAAAAAGTAATCCAAAAATCGTATTCTGGCTTGAAGTGGTGAAATTCCGAAAGACAGGACTTCTTCATTAATACTTCTGCTTTTGTTTATATTTGAGAATTGCGACTTTTTCCCATTACATATTGAGCATCTCCAGAAGGAAGAAGTTTCTGTTATGGCATTGCTGACCTTTCCATCAATCATTGTTAAGCTTAGCTGATATGATACGTTAATAGAGAATTCCTTTATTTTTATGCAAATGGGCTTCAGTGCATTTATTTCATCCTTTAAATATTCCACTAAATCTTTTGTTGTTTTCTTTGACTCCTTTATATATTCAAATCCAATGGGTCTACAAAAATTTTTTGAACCCGGAGTTCTATTGATCCATATATCTTCAAATGAATTTCCGATGCTTGACGATGATGGATTAAGGGAATATGAACGAATTTGTAATGGCACTAATGATGACATAAATACACTTTTGTAGTCTGCTAATGTCCGACTTCCACAAGCTTGTTTGTATTCTGGAAGTGCTGATAAACCGTCACATCCCCACTTACACATTAAGACAACATCACAGTTATGAATTTTCCTTAGTTGGTCTTCTGAAAAGTCTGACACAATTCTTGATGCTATGTTTTCGAGCAAAGATGATATATCAATACAAGCTTCCACATCATTAACAGCAATAGGTGATAGTAGGATAGTTTGTTTTTTTTCCTGGATCGCCTTGTATGATGGTAATATATTGTGTCCTTTTTCATGCAGAGCTTTCCTTAATATTTGGTACTTATTTCGACTGAGACCCAGTTCGAACATAAGCGCTATTGCTTCCTCTTCAGTAAAATTTGATTGTGATGTTGGAGTTGGTATACTTTCCACAATTCGCTTAAGTCGTTTTGGTGATGCATTAGGAAGAATAGTTGCAATATGTACGACATCCATAGGTTGGTTTTTCTTTTTCAGCATTTCGTTAAATGTATCAGCAATTTCCTCATTTGAGATTGAAAAAAGTTTTTGTGTGACCCTCTTTTTTTTTGACCTTGAACAAAGTCTTCGTATGACTTGCAAGGCGCTCCTGTTGATGTGTTGTAAGTTGAGATTTCCGTAGTAGTTTCCATCCAACTACAAAATTTTAATCGAAATTTCTTTTGATTTCCATCCACAGACTTACTTTTTACATCAAAAAGTTTTAAAAAGTTTTCAATTTTTGATATGCCTGTTTTGTCTACTTTTCTACTATATGTAGTTTTTATATAATTTGAAATGTCTTCAATTCTTTCTGGCCCTTTTGAAGATACACTCCATAAAACGGAACACAACTCTTCGTACTTTAATGTAATCTTCATTGTAGATTTATTAAATATGGTACTTAAAATCTGAGAAGTTTACTTATATACCAATTCTTGTCATTTCCGATACAGGTATTCCAAAGTAAAAAATTACGAATTGTCTACATATTAACATTTAGGACTATATTACTATAACCTGTAATTCAGTCATTGATATTTCTTATTAGTGAATGAATCGAAATTATCATTACCTGTATATTTTTACCTACATGATCATAAACGAAACAGAACGAAATGATCTGTCGAAAAAATTTAGGTAAAAAATAGTTATAAATGTTTGAAAATTTAAGCATAATAGGACCTTTCAATTATAAGGATAAGCAAACAAATAGAAAATAGGTAAATATAAGATTTAAATATGTTCTGTCATACTTAATACTAAAATATGAAAAAGATGAAATTAAAGGACACAGGTTTAAATGAACATATTTTTGAATGTAATTGAGTATTGGCTTGAAATTTTTTGTAAAGGGTCGAGAATTTCCATATCTAACTAAAAAATGATATTAAGGGATAAATATGGACTAAATTGTTGTAGCTATCTGCGACCCTATTAAAATTTTGATATAAATCATAGTTTTAGAAATTAAACAAATATGTAATATATGACAAAATCTTTATTTATGAACAAAACTCAATGAAATTTTCAACGCTTGTTAAATTTGTCATTTCAAATAAGAAAATGCAAAAAAAATTGAAAAGGTCAAAGGGCATCCCGCAATTCCCAAAAATAGGAATGAAAATCCCAAAAATGGGATTTTTTACTTTTTTACCCATAGGGTCCACATTTCTTTCAGGGCTGGGAAAATACTTTTGGAGTAAATAGAAAACATATTGAGGTTTCCAAAACTGCTTTCAGTTTTCTGATCCCAACTTTGGGATTTTAGAACATGTCGCCCAAAGTTGAGGTTTTGATAAAAAATAGGTCATATTCGGAAGGACGCAGTGGCAACATTTTCAAAAAATAGGACAAGTTTTTTACGCCAAAGCGTTCTGCGTAAAGATACCTTTTAGAAAACAATAAAATTGTTATAGGTTCTTAAAGAAAATTTTATTTTATTAATAAAAGAGTTAAGACACATTTTTGGCAAAAAAAACGGCAAAAATCTAAAATTTTTTGAATTTTTAAATTAAAAAACGTATATTTTTAGATCTGTAAATGATATTGATCTGAAATTTTTTGTATATTATTGGAAATTTTGTTGTCTAACTAACAATTGAGTTCATTTGGTCCAAAATTACGCCCGATATTCAAAAAAGGCGGACCAAGGTATGGTAAATTTTGTATCACTAAATTTTTAAATGCCTATAACTCGGATATTATAAGAGATAAGTAGTATGTCCAAGCAGGGGCATCTGCAGGGTTAATCTTCAAAACTTAAACTCGAATACTCCTTGGCTACGCTCACGCCAAATTTTATCCCGATCGGATCAGCCGTTTAGAAATGCCAGATTTATTTCCAAAAAATTTCCATTCTGCCCCACTGTGCATTGGTGGCACTCTGCTCAGGCGAGAGGTTGACATAAAAGATTTTGGTGTCGTTTTTGACAAGAAATTGTTCTTTTCTAGCCATATAGAGTATATAACTTCTAGAACGTATATTATGCTTGGCTTTATTAAAAGAAATTCAAAAGATTTTAGAGATTCTTATACTCTTAAATCATTATACATTTCGTTAGTTCGCAGCATTTTGGAGTATTGTTCAATAGTTTGGAATCCATACTAATCTGAACAATCCAATGGTATTGAACACATACAAAAAATCTTTACTAAGACTGCATTAAAATTAAATTGGTCCCACGAATTGCCCTCCTATGATGTTAGGAGAAAATTATTGGGCCTACAATCTTTAAATGATCGTAGATATTATTTTTCAATAATGTTTGTATATAATGTCTTATCTAATGTAATAAATTGTTCTGAAATTAAAGAATATTTTACATTCTATTGTTCACCTAGGGATTTGAGGACTAACCGCATGTTTGTGGAGTTTGTCCATATAACTAATTAATCAGAAAATGAGCCTATTGCAAGATGCTTACACTTATGTATTAGCTTTGCTTCTCATTTAAATTTTAATGTAAATAAGAATTTATTTAAGTTAACGTTATTTAAATATTATAATTAACTGGCTTTACCCAGTGTGCTTTGCTACCCTAAAATCAGTATAAATAAAAAACCCACTTAACGATTTTGAAGATTCTAACTGCAATAGTTCTCTTTATTTACAATATGTTACAAGCAAATTACTGAAAGTTCGCCAATTTCTATCTATCTATGAAAAATTTGAATAATATAATAGTTTCCAAGATATACGAAATTTTGTATTTAATTCATTTATGTGGTGCCAAGCCCCCAATTGAAGAATCTAGTTCTATTAGTTTCCCAGATAAACGAAATTTTATATTTAAGTCATATGGGAGTTGTCAAGTTTCCCATTGAAAGTCCGCCCGTTATACACTAATTGTTCAGGTGAATGTCAAAGTTTTTCAAGTAAAATTTGATGATTCTAGCTCTAAAAGTTTCTAAGATATACGATTTTTTCTAATTAATTCATATGGGGGCTCCACGCCCCCCATATGAAAGTCCGCTCGTTTTCCTCCAAAATGTTCAGTTGAATATTAAAGTAATTTATGCAAAATTTGAAGAATCTAGTTCTATTAGTTTCCCAGATAAATGAATTTTTGTATTTAATTAATATGGGAAGTGCCAAGTCCCCCATTTAAAATCCGCCAATTATTCCCTAAATGTTCACATTAAAGTCAAAGTACTTCATGTAATATTTAAAGATTCTACATCTAATAGTTTCTCAGATATAAGAATTTTTCTATTTAATTCATGTGGGGGTTTCAAGCCCCCAAGATAAAAGCCCGCCCTTTTTTCTTCAAAATGTTTAGATGAATATTAAAGTAATTTGTGCAAAATTTGAAGTTTCCCACATAAACGAAATTTTGTATTTAATTAATATGGGAGGTACCAAGTCTCCCATTGAAAGTCCGCCCGTTATACTCTAATTGTTCAGATGAATGTCAAAGTTCTTCAAGTAAAATTTGAAGATTCTAGCTCTAATAGTTTCTCAGATATACGAATTTTTCTATTTAATTCATATGGGGGCTCCAAGCCCTCCCAGATGGAGTTCCGATCTTTTTCATCCAAAATGTTCAGACGAATATTTAAGTTCTTAGTGCAAAAGTTGAAGAATTTAGTTCTATTAGTTTCTCAGATAAACGAATTTTTGCATTTAATTAATATGGGAGGTGCCGCTCCCCTCATGGGTAGTCCGCCAATTTATTTCCCAAAATGTTAACATGGTTGTTAAAGTTATTTGTGCAAAATTTTAAGATTCTAACTGTAATTGTTTCTAAGATAAGCGAATTTTTGTTTTTAATTTATATGGGAGGTGCCACGCTCCCTAATGCTATTCCGCCTACTTTTTGTCCAACGTAGATCTCAGTCGGTCCACAATTGGTCATAGCTCCCATATAAGGTCCACCTCCAAAAATCACCTAAATGCACATATTTCATTGATAAATAAAGCTTTTGTAATAAAATTCGAGCTGAAAATACTTTGTATACATACAAATCATACTACCAAATTTCTTTTCAGATCGGTCCATTATTAGTCGTAGCTCCTACATAAGGCCCACTTCCGAAAATCACTTAAACGCATACATTTCATTGTCAAATAAAGATATCTTGATAAAATTCGACACAAAATGTTTCGTCTGTATATGAATCACTCTACGAAATTTTTTCGGATAGGACCATAATTGGTCATAGCTTCCATAAAAGGTCCACTTCAGAAAATCACTTAAACGCATATGTTTCATTGATAAATAAAGCTATCGGTATAAAGTTCAACTTGAATATGTTTTGTGTACATATAAATCATAATACTAATTTTGCCCTGGATCGGACCATTAATGATTATAGCTCCCATATAAGGCCCTCTTCCGAAAATCATTTAAACTCACATATTTCATAAAATACGACACAAAATTTGTTTTGTGTACATACATATAAATCACTCTACGAAATTTTTCTGGAGAGGCCCAAAATTGGTCATAGCTCCTATATAAAGTCCACTTCCGGAAATCACTTAAACGCACATATTTTATTAATTAATAAATCTATTGGAGTATTATTCGTCTTGATTTTTTTTGCATATAAATCATTATACGAAAATTTTTCTTCATCGGTCAATAACTGGTCACAACTCCCATATAAGGATCATTTCCTAAAATTACTTAAACACACATGGACAATCAAAGTCATCGGGATAAAATTCGACATAAATGTATCTTTTGTATATATAAATCATTATACGGAATTTTACTTCTGAAAATCACTTAATACCACTTAATTCATTATTAAATTATTATATCCAGATAAATTTCGTCATGAGTATGTTTGTGTATATATAAATCATTATATTAAAATGTTTACAACTGGTCTATTGATATAAAATTTTATGAACCTAATCAAAATTAGTTCCACATATGCAAAAACGTTAGTACCCTCACTACGGAAACAAGAATTTTGTCAAGTTATCTAAAAAGTAGTTAAATTGGTTTTAATAAAAAGTAGCTTGCTGGTGGAGGGTATTTAAGATTCTGCACAGCTGAATAGAGCGCTCTAACTTGTTAATTATAACATTGCCACAGTGGGGCAGAATGGAAATTTTTTGGAAATAAATCTGGCATTTCTAAACGGCTGATCCGATCGGGATAAAATTTGGCGTGAGCGTAGCCAAGGAGTATTCGAGTTTAAGTTTTGAAGATGAACCCTGCAGATGCCCCAGGGACGGCGCTGTGGCGGCTCAA
Organism: Lucilia sericata; assembly: GCF_015586225.1. Classification (NCBI taxonomy): domain Eukaryota; kingdom Metazoa; phylum Arthropoda; class Insecta; order Diptera; family Calliphoridae; genus Lucilia; species Lucilia sericata. The sequence goes on along the minus strand of NW_023994372.1, from coordinate 166,175 downwards.
AGTAGGGTACCTACGACATGTAAAATTTTTAAACTCGTGCCATTTTTTTTTTTTTCACCCAAATACAAAGAAAGCGCTCGACGAGATCTTAGTATGTAGTAGTATGCTTGGACATACTACTTATCTCTTATAATATCTGAGTTATAGGCATTTAAAAATTTAGTGATACAAAATTTACCATACCTTGTTCCGCCTTTTTTTGAATACCGGGCGTAATTTTGGACCAAATGGACTCAATTTTTGTTAGCTAGACAACAAAATTTCCAATAATATACAAAAAATTTCAGATCAATATCATTTACAGATCCAAAAATATACGTTTTTTAATTTAAAAATTCAAAAAATTTTAGATTTATGCCGTTTTTTGCCAAAAATGTGTCTTAACTATTTTATTAGTAAAATAAAATTTTCTTTAAGAACATGTAACAATTTTATAGTTTTCTAAAAGGTATCTTTACGCAGAACGTTTTGGCGTAAAAAACTTGTCCTATTTTTTGAAAATGTTGCCACTGCGTCCTTCCGAATATGACCTATTTTTTGTCAAAACTTCAACTTTGGGCGACATGTTCTAAAATCCCAAAGCTGGGATCAGAAAACTAAAAGCTGTTTTGGAAACCTCAATATGTTTTCTATTTACTCCAGAAGTATTTTCCCAGCCCTGAAAGAAATGTGGACCCTATGGGCAAAAAAGTAAAAAATCCCATTTTTGGGATTTTCATTCCTATTTTTGGGAATTGCGGGATGCCCTTTGACCTTTTCAATTTTTTTTGCATTTTCTTATTTGAAATGACAAATTTAACAAGCGTTGAAAATTTCATTGAGTTTTGTTCATAAATAAAGATTTTGTCATATATTACATATTTGTTTAATTTCTAAAACTATGATTTTTATCAAAATTTTAATAGCATCGCAGATAGCTACAACAATTTAGTCCATATTTATCCCTTAATATCATTTTTTAGTTAGATATGGAAATTCTCGACCCTTTACAAAAAATTTCAAGCCAATATCTCAATTACATTCAAAAATATGTTCATTTAAACCTGTGTCCTTTAATTTCATCTTTTTCATATTTTAGTATTAAGTATGACAGAACATACATTTGGTGTTGAATAAAATATTTGGACAATTTTTAAAAATTATTTAGTTAATTATTTTATTAAAGACTATAACATTGTATATACAATAAAAAAATTATAATTTTATTATGAGCCACGCACAACAACACCTAAATCACCCCACACAAACCACCTTTCCCGCCCACCGAAATATAAAACACAATTTAATACAATATCATCAGTTAGTATAATAGCTATTTTTATTTGAACTGTTTATCTTAAACATAATACAATTAATTCTTACAACCTACTTATATAGTTAATTCCTAACACTACTTATTTTCTATAAAATAATCTGTCATATCGGTATACATATCCAGAAGGTAATATAAGTCCTTTAAATCTTCCTTGTTTTGAGATGATAGAGTTTCATAACAAATCCGTCTTTTTCGCATAGTTGAAAGAACAGGATCAGAAGATAGAAGTAAACTATTAAAAATATCTTCATTCTGTGATTGCCTGGAGCATTTTCTTGAGCTGAATAGTTGAACATGCTTAAAATCTCGATTCCTCGCTTCCTGGGCTTCTTCTGTTAACTCTCCAAGTGGAAGAATATTCGATTCAATTATTATTTGACCATGACACAATACTTTGTGTACTGTTGGTGTTAGTTCCCTCCATGGATACAGAGATACAAGTAATTTAGAAATTTCAGATGTATATTCCCCAAATCGATTTCCATTAATTTTATGTTTACTATTCAGTGCCATTAAAATAGTGTTAACTCTTCGAAGCAACTCCTTGTCGATTCCAGTTATTTTTGAAGTAATTTCAAAATCACGAAAGAACCTTCTCGCCGTATTACCGTCATTTGTACTACCGCAACTTGGAAGTGGTTTGTCGATGTTTAATCCCATCTGAACTTTAAATTCTTTTTGGATTCTGCTTTTTTCCGCAGCTCTCAGTTCTTTCAATTCTTCATTATTTTTTGTTGATTTAGTAAGATTCTCTGGCACACTTCTATATTTGAGGTCGTATGATATGTGTAAAAAGTAATCCAAAAATCGTATTCTGGCTTGAAGTGGTGAAATTCCGAAAGACAGGACTTCTTCATTAATACTTCTGCTTTTGTTTATATTTGAGAATTGCGACTTTTTCCCATTACATATTGAGCATCTCCAGAAGGAAGAAGTTTCTGTTATGGCATTGCTGACCTTTCCATCAATCATTGTTAAGCTTAGCTGATATGATACGTTAATAGAGAATTCCTTTATTTTTATGCAAATGGGCTTCAGTGCATTTATTTCATCCTTTAAATATTCCACTAAATCTTTTGTTGTTTTCTTTGACTCCTTTATATATTCAAATCCAATGGGTCTACAAAAATTTTTTGAACCCGGAGTTCTATTGATCCATATATCTTCAAATGAATTTCCGATGCTTGACGATGATGGATTAAGGGAATATGAACGAATTTGTAATGGCACTAATGATGACATAAATACACTTTTGTAGTCTGCTAATGTCCGACTTCCACAAGCTTGTTTGTATTCTGGAAGTGCTGATAAACCGTCACATCCCCACTTACACATTAAGACAACATCACAGTTATGAATTTTCCTTAGTTGGTCTTCTGAAAAGTCTGACACAATTCTTGATGCTATGTTTTCGAGCAAAGATGATATATCAATACAAGCTTCCACATCATTAACAGCAATAGGTGATAGTAGGATAGTTTGTTTTTTTTTCCTGGATCGCCTTGTATGATGGTAATATATTGTGTCCTTTTTCATGCAGAGCTTTCCTTAATATTTGGTACTTATTTCGACTGAGACCCAGTTCGAACATAAGCGCTATTGCTTCCTCTTCAGTAAAATTTGATTGTGATGTTGGAGTTGGTATACTTTCCACAATTCGCTTAAGTCGTTTTGGTGATGCATTAGGAAGAATAGTTGCAATATGTACGACATCCATAGGTTGGTTTTTCTTTTTCAGCATTTCGTTAAATGTATCAGCAATTTCCTCATTTGAGATTGAAAAAAGTTTTTGTGTGACCCTCTTTTTTTTTGACCTTGAACAAAGTCTTCGTATGACTTGCAAGGCGCTCCTGTTGATGTGTTGTAAGTTGAGATTTCCGTAGTAGTTTCCATCCAACTACAAAATTTTAATCGAAATTTCTTTTGATTTCCATCCACAGACTTACTTTTTACATCAAAAAGTTTTAAAAAGTTTTCAATTTTTGATATGCCTGTTTTGTCTACTTTTCTACTATATGTAGTTTTTATATAATTTGAAATGTCTTCAATTCTTTCTGGCCCTTTTGAAGATACACTCCATAAAACGGAACACAACTCTTCGTACTTTAATGTAATCTTCATTGTAGATTTATTAAATATGGTACTTAAAATCTGAGAAGTTTACTTATATACCAATTTTTGTCATTTCCGATACAGGTATTCCAAAGTAAAAAATTACGAATTGTCTACATATTAACATTTAGGACTATATTACTATAACCTGTAATTCAGTCATTGATATTTCTTATTAGTGAATGAATCGAAATTATCATTACCTGTATATTTTTACCTACATGATCATAAACGAAACAGAACGAAATGATCTGTCGAAAAAATTTAGGTAAAAAATAGTTATAAATGTTTGAAAATTTAAGCATAATAGGACCTTTCAATTATAAGGATAAGCAAACAAATAGAAAATAGGTAAATATAAGATTTAAATATGTTCTGTCATACTTAATACTAAAATATGAAAAAGATGAAATTAAAGGACACAGGTTTAAATGAACATATTTTTGAATGTAATTGAGATATTGGCTTGAAATTTTTTGTAAAGGGTCGAGAATTTCCATATCTAACTAAAAAATGATATTAAGGGATAAATATGGACTAAATTGTTGTAGCTATCTGCGACCCTATTAAAATTTTGATATAAATCATAGTTTTAGAAATTAAACAAATATGTAATATATGACAAAATCTTTATTTATGAACAAAACTCAATGAAATTTTCAACGCTTGTTAAATTTGTCATTTCAAATAAGAAAATGCAAAAAAAATTGAAAAGGTCAAAGGGCATCCCGCAATTCCCAAAAATAGGAATGAAAATCCCAAAAATGGGATTTTTTACTTTTTTACCCATAGGGTCCACATTTCTTTCAGGGCTGGGAAAATACTTTTGGAGTAAATAGAAAACATATTGAGGTTTCCAAAACTGCTTTCAGTTTTCTGATCCCAACTTTGGGATTTTAGAACATGTCGCCCAAAGTTGAGGTTTTGATAAAAAATAGGTCATATTCGGAAGGACGCAGTGGCAACATTTTCAAAAAATAGGACAAGTTTTTTACGCCAAAGCGTTCTGCGTAAAGATACCTTTTAGAAAACAATAAAATTGTTATAGGTTCTTAAAGAAAATTTTATTTTATTAATAAAAGAGTTAAGACACATTTTTGGCAAAAAAACGGCAAAAATCTAAAATTTTTTTGAATTTTTAAATTAAAAAACGTATATTTTTAGATCTGTAAATGATATTGATCTGAAATTTTTTGTATATTATTGGAAATTTTGTTGTCTAACTAACAAGAAAAAATTGAGTTCATTTGGTCCAAAATTACGCCCGATATTCAAAAAAGGCGGACCAAGGTATGGTAAATTTTGTATCACTAAATTTTTAAATGCCTATAACTCGGATATTATAAGAGATAAGTAGTATGTCCAAGCAGGGGCATCTGCAGGGTTAATCTTCAAAACTTAAACTCGAATACTCCTTGGCTACGCTCACGCCAAATTTTATCCCGATCGGATCAGCCGTTTAGAAATGCCAGATTTATTTCCAAAAAATTTCCATTCTGCCCCACTGTGCATTGGTGGCACTCTGCTCAGGCGAGAGGTTGACATAAAAGATTTTGGTGTCGTTTTTGACAAGAAATTGTTCTTTTCTAGCCATATAGAGTATATAACTTCTAGAACGTATATTATGCTTGGCTTTATTAAAAGAAATTCAAAAGATTTTAGAGATTCTTATACTCTTAAATCATTATACATTTCGTTAGTTCGCAGCATTTTGGAGTATTGTTCAATAGTTTGGAATCCATACTAATCTGAACAATCCAATGGTATTGAACACATACAAAAAATCTTTACTAAGACTGCATTAAAATTAAATTGGTCCCACGAATTGCCCTCCTATGATGTTAGGAGAAAATTATTGGGCCTACAATCTTTAAATGATCGTAGATATTATTTTTCAATAATGTTTGTATATAATGTCTTATCTAATGTAATAAATTGTTCTGAAATTAAAGAATATTTTACATTCTATTGTTCACCTAGGGATTTGAGGACTAACCGCATGTTTGTGGAGTTTGTCCATATAACTAATTAATCAGAAAATGAGCCTATTGCAAGATGCTTACACGTATGTATTAGCTTTGCTTCTCATTTAAATTTTAATGTAAATAAGAATTTATTTAAGTTAACGTTATTTAAATATTATAATTAACTGGCTTTACCCAGTGTGCTTTGCTACCCTAAAATCAGTATAAATAAAAAACCCACTTAACGATTTTGAAGATTCTAACTGCAATAGTTCTCTTTATTTACAATATGTTACAAGCAAATTACTGAAAGTTCGCCAATTTCTATCTATCTATGAAAAATTTGAATAATATAATAGTTTCCAAGATATACGAAATTTTGTATTTAATTCATTTATGTGGTGCCAAGCCCCCAATTGAAGAATCTAGTTCTATTAGTTTCCCAGATAAACGAAATTTTATATTTAAGTCATATGGGAGTTGTCAAGTTTCCCATTGAAAGTCCGCCGTTATACACTAATTGTTCAGGTGAATGTCAAAGTTTTTCAAGTAAAATTTGATGATTCTAGCTCTAAAAGTTTCTAAGATAAAGTAATTTATGCAAAATTTGAAGAATCTAGTTCTATTAGTTTCCCAGATAAATGAATTTTTGTATTTAATTAATATGGGAAGTGCCAAGTCCCCCATTTAAAATCCGCCAATTATTCCCTAAATGTTCACATTAAAGTCAAAGTACTTCATGTAATATTTAAAGATTCTACATCTAATAGTTTCTCAGATATAAGAATTTTTCTATTTAATTCATGTGGGGGTTTCAAGCCCCCAAGATAAAAGCCCGCCCTTTTTTCTTCAAAATGTTTAGATGAATATTAAAGTAATTTGTGCAAAATTTGAAGTTTCCCACATAAACGAAATTTTGTATTTAATTAATATGGGAGGTACCAAGTCTCCCATTGAAAGTCCGCCCGTTATACTCTAATTGTTCAGATGAATGTCAAAGTTCTTCAAGTAAAATTTGAAGATTCTAGCTCTAATAGTTTCTCAGATATACGAATTTTTCTATTTAATTCATATGGGGGCTCCAAGCCCTCCCAGATGGAATTCCGATCTTTTTCATCCAAAATGTTCAGACGAATATTTAAGTTCTTAGTGCAAAAGTTGAAGAATTTAGTTCTATTAGTTTCTCAGATAAACGAATTTTTGCATTTAATTAATATGGGAGGTGCCGCTCCCCTCATGGGTAGTCCGCCAATTTATTTCCCAAAATGTTAACATGGTTGTTAAAGTTATTTGTGCAAAATTTTAAGATTCTAACTGTAATTGTTTCTAAGATAAGCGAATTTTTGTTTTTAATTTATATGGGAGGTGCCACGCTCCCTAATGCTATTCCGCCTACTTTTTGTCCTAAATAACCATATTGACACTAAAGTGGCTCCGACAAAATTTGAGGACTCTAACTGTTATATTATCTCAAATATACGGATTTAATATTTTCTAATATGGGCGTGGCACCTCGCCCACTTGAAATTTTAAAATAAAAAGTAGCCTATTACCTATTCCAGACATACAGGAATACGCTGTGAAAATTTCAAAAAAATCGGTTCAGCAGTTTTGTAGTAAGAATACGATTCTATAGATGAAATGAAATAAATAAAATAGTATATTTGCGAAAAATCAAAAAGTCCTGAGATATAGGCAGTGATGAGTCGCAATGTGACAAAAGTATACTTTTAGGTAAAAATGCCCATATATAACATTTTAATCTTAAAATAAAAAAAATAATAAAAAATTTACAAAAATTTTGTTTATATTTTGGGGTTGGTGCGTGATGTTTTTGTTTAAAATGACCTAAAAAATTATTTTCAATAATTATACAACATTGGCCATCTCGTGCTGGTATGCCAAAAATTTCGCCAAATTAGTTATATCTCTAATGTACATGCTAGCTATGCTTTTGCATACAGTACATTTGGCTTATAGTCACAACCAGTGTGACCAGGTGTCAAAAAATGTTGCGGCTAAATCCCATCCAAAATAATGCTAGAAAAAATGCTAAATTGATTTTAAAATGCCAAAAAAAAGCTAAAATTTTTTAAGTGTTTTTATGAACAATTCATATTAATTTGTAACTGAAATTCATTGTAATTTATATCAAGTAAGAAAGTATATTCTGCCGTGGTTGACCATATGAGTATAAAATTTGATTTATTTTCGTAATAAAGCATTTATGTTGAATTGAACCTTGGTTCCGATATATTTAAACTAATTTTCTGAAAAAGGCTTTATACATTTGTATATGTATGGGGGCTAGGTAAAATAAAGGACGGACTTTAACCATTTTTAAAAGGTTTTGTCATTGGATCAAAAAGCATACGTGCTTATTGTTCTGAAAATTTCAACCTCTACCAGAGGGTCAGACTTACATGGCTTAATCGATTCAGAAAATTATTCTTAATCGATTAGTATACTCAAACGTAGTATAGTGGAGTAGGGTAAAAAATTAAGTTCCGTGGTATTAAGATAAACAGAAATGCTAAAAATTATTTCAAAATTTTTGTAAATTTAGCAATATGTAATGTGTCTAACTTTAAAATATTTCTGAATGCAAAAATTACATTAAAACTCTATTAATTACACTAGTTGCTCATGGTATAAAACCTATATGTGTTTTCGGAAGGAAAAGTATAATATTTCTAGTTTTACTTTTTTTTATATAAACAATTTTATTTGTCTTCCTCAAAACACTTTAAAAATGGTTTTCATGTCACAAAAATATTGAAAATTCCGTTGAAATAATTTTAAATCTCGGTGAATAGATGTCAGGTTTATAACTCATACTTCCTAGATTTTTTCGGAAAAATATATATGAGAATGTATGAAATGAATTGAGAGATATATTCAAATCCATAAGTTTGTAATTTTGGAATAAATTGTCAATAATATTTTCGAAATTTATGTTTTTTTTTTTTTTTATTAAAAAAAAAACAAAATTACTAAAAATTTGGTAAAAATAAAAAGAACAGAAAGTAGGATGAGAAAGTCTTACTTATATATTATTGATTTTTTCAATACTTATTTTCAATAAATTAACAAGAACTCCTGAAGGACGATAAAAATTAAAACCTCTTTATTTCGTATAGGAAAAAATAAAATTTGTTAATTAACCGTCATACATAGCCTTTTCCAAAATTATATGTTTCATTCCATGAGCAAACAAAAAGTATTAGTTTGTAAAATAGCGTACTGAACGTATTTGTAAAAATATATGAAATCTCTTGAATTATTTCTATCACGAATTTAAAAAAGCATTGGGTTCCAGAAAAATATTTTAGAATACAACATTTTAAAGTACTCACTTGTATTGGCGTAATTTTAAGTTATTTATCTTCATGAATCTTTTTGCATTATTTTGAATTACAGTGTAAATTATTACATTTCTCATATTTCTTGTTGCTTGTGTTTGGGTAGACATTTAATTCTGATTTTTCCGGTTAAACCTATTTCCAATATAAATCTTTTTTGCAAAAATTTGTCTTTTTTTGTTTATATACTAAAATTGCAAAAAATGCTAAAAATATTTTATAAAAATGCTAAATAAAATGCCAAATGCTAAATTAAAATTTTACAGCTAAATCAAAATAAAAAATGCTAAATCTAGCTGCAAAAATGCCAAAATGGTCACACTGGTCACAACCATAGAAAAATAAATAGAACTGAGACTGAGAATAAGAAATATTACTCTCTCACATGTACAGGTTCTGTGTGAATTTAATACAATTGTATGAGTATTTTTATTTTTGTTTACATAAAATAACAAAAATATGAAAGTACAAAATGTATCCGAATACATCATACCCTACCACATTGCGAGTAAGTAGCAATAAGTTATTTAGTATTTTTTAATGTAGAAGTTATATTCAAGAGATTGATGTTTGCTTTAATTAATGAATGTAATGCTCATTATAACAATATATAGTCAAAATTTCGTATATATAAAATTTGTTGAGTCGAATTTTATAAATACCCTATTCTTGTATAGCATGTACCGCTTACAAAAAAGTTCAATAGGCTAATTTATGGACGGATTACATCATTACATCGACGCAGGTGTTACAAACTTTAAGACATAAACAAAATGCGGTTCCCATTAGTGTGGTGTAGGGTGTATTTTGACTGCATTTGGGCTGCTTTGAAATTAACAATAATCGTTCATATCAAGCGTTAATTTTAGCATTAGCACAATTCCTTTGGCAAAATAGCCCCTGTTGCTGCAATAAACACTGCTAAAAGTTATGTTTTTCCCATAAAATTATTGAAAACATTTTCAGAAAAAAAAACAAATTTTTCAATCGTTTTATTTTTTTTAATATTATTTTCAATTGTCAATATTGACTCAACCCAGCAAACACAAAGAGTTTATTTAAAATTAAGAATAATTTTTAATAAAGATCATTCTTACATTGGTCAACTGATATTGAATAAAAATGGCTAATTCAAACCATTATTTCATGAAATATCGAAATATAATATCAAACAAAAAACTTTTTAAACCAAAGAGTTTGTGTTTGTTGGGTTACATATTTTTCAACTAATACATTCTCAAGAGTTAGGTTTTTGACAGCAGACTTAGGTTTTGTCATACTCAGTTTCAGTTCTATGTATACCTTTTCTATGGTCACAACCCTTAACTGCACACAAATTGAGGACTATATCGCAAAGTGATTATAAACAAAATTTTTTCTATATGCCACAAAAAAAAAATTTTATATTAATTTTTTGTGAATATAAACAAGTTAGAGCGCTATATTCAGCTGTGCAGAATCTTAAATACCCTCCACCAGGAAGCTACTTTTTATTAAAACCCATTTAACTATCTAATTTTTAGATAACTTGACAAAATTTTTGTTTCCGTAGTGAGGGTACTAACATTTATGCATATGTGGAACTAATTTTGTTTAGGTTCATAACATTTTATATTAATAGGCCAGTTGTAAACATACCACTTAATTCATTATCATAAGTAAAATTCCGTATAACGATTTATATATACAAAATACACATTTATGTCGAATTTTATCCCGATGACTTTGATTGTCCATGTGTGTTTAAGTAATTTTCGGAAATGATCCTTATATGGGAGCTGTGACCATTTATGGACCGATCAAGAAAAAATTTCGTATAATTTATATGCAAACAAAAAAAAAATCAAGTCGAATATTACTCCAATAGATTTATTAATTAATAAAATGTGTGCGTTTAAGTGATTTTCGGAAGTGGACTTTATATAGAAGCTATGACCAATTTGGGGCCTCTCCAGAAAAATTTCGTAGAGTGATTTATATGTATATATACAAAACAAATTTTGTGTCGTACTTTATCAAGATAGCTTTATTTGACAATGAAATATGTGAGTTTAAATGATTTTCGGAAGAGGGCCTTATATGGGAGCTATGACCAATAATTAGTATAATGATTTATATGTACACAAAACATATTCAAGTTGAACTTTATACCGATAGCTTTATTTATCAATGAAACATATGCGTTTAGTGATTTTCTGAAGTGGACCTTTTATGGAAGATATGACCAATTATGGTCCTATCCGAAAAAAATTCGTAGAGTGATTCATATATAGACGAAACATTTTGTGTCGAATTTTATCAAGATATCTTTATTTGACAATGAAATGTATGAGTATAAGTGATTTTCGGAAGTGGGCCTTATGCAGGAGCTACGACTAATAATGGACCGATCCGAAAAGAAATTTGGTAGAATGATTTGTATGTACACAAAACATATTCTGCTCCAATTTTATCACAAAAGCTTTATTTATCAATGAAATATGTGCATTTAGGTGATTTTTGGAGGTGGACCTTATATGGGAGCTATGACCAATTGTGGACCGACTGAGATCTACGTTGGTAGTATGATTTCTATTCATATTGTATTTGTACAATTTTGTGGTGATACCGATATATTTGAGGGAGTTATTAACGATAAACTAATTTCCGGGAATAGGAAATATTGAATCAATTGTTATGAGTTTGAACATACTTGATCCCTGGCACAAAAAAATAACGTGTGACAAAATTAATCGAAATATCTTTGGTAGTTTCTGAGAAAAGTACTTAAGAATTGGGAAAAAAAACGTTATTTTTTTCGAGGCAGTCCGAAATTTTTACTCATAACTTTTTACGTCGTAAGCCGATTTTACTGATTTTCAATACCAAACTGTACCGGATAGTAAAGAATGTTTTGGGTGAATTTCGTGAATTTCTGTTTAACGTGAGCGTGTTTTACACAGACAGACATACGAACGGACGGACAGATGGATATAGCTAAATCTACTCAGAATTTCATAAGAATCAAGAATATATATACTTTGTTGGGTGTCAGATAATTATTTCTTGGTGTTACACACGGAATGACAAAGATATATATACCCTCTATCACCACTGGTGGTGGAGGGTATAAAAAATGAAAAATTCATGTTTATTAATGAAATATTTTCATAAACTCATTACATTAAGAAAATATTGTTTAATTTCTTTAAAAAAATCAATAATTTTATTCTGTTTTAGCTTGAGGATGTTGGTTACAGTCAAAGTATATTAATAAAGTAGCGACATCTCTTGTTGTACAACAACATCTACAACAACCACACGTATTTTGTTTTTGGAATAATTTAAGATTGTGTCAAAATAAAATTTCCTTGAACAACAATGTGAACAAAACATAAATAAAAAATATTACTTTTAAGTTAAAAATATTAACGATTTAATTATATCTATATATATAAAAATGAATGTGTGTTTGTTTGTATGTTTGAACGTTATAGACTACAAAACTGCTGAACCGATTTTCTTAAAATTTTCACAGCGTATTCCTGTATGTCTGGAAAAGGTAATAGGCTACTTTTTATTTCGAAATTTCAAGTGGGTGAGGTGCCACGCCCATATTAGAAAATATTAAATCCGTATATTTGAGATAATATAACAGTTAGAGTTCTCAAATTTTGTCGGAGCCACTTTAGTGTCAATATGATTATTTAGGACAAAAAGTAGGCGGAATAGCATTAGGGGGCGTGCAACCTCCCATATAAATTAAAAACAAAAATTCGTTTATCTTAGAAACAATTACAGTTAGAATCTTAAAATTTTGCACAAATAACTTTAACAACCATGTTAACATTTTGGGAAATAAATTGGCGGACTACCCATGAAGGGAGCGGCACCTCCCATATTAATTAAATGCAAAAATTCGTTTATCTGGGAAACTAAATTCTTCAACTTTTGCACTAAGAACTTAAATATTAGTCTGAACATTTTGGATGAAAAAGATCGGACTTCCATCTGGGAGGGCTTGGAGCCCACATATAAATTAAATAGAAAAATTCGTATATCTGAGAAACTATTAGAGCTAGAATCTTCAAATTTTACTTGAAGAACTTTGACATTCATCTGAACAATTAGAGTATAACGGGCGGACTTTCAATGGGGGACTTGGTACCTCCCATATTAATTAAATACAAAATTTCGTTTATGTGGGAAACTAATAGAACTAGATTTTTCAAATTTTGCACAAATTACTTTAATATTCATCTAAACATTTTGGAGAAAAAAGGGCGGGCTTTTATCTTGGGGGCTTGAAACCCCCACATGAATTAAATAGAAAAATTCTTATATCTGAGAAACTATTAGATGTAGAATCTTTAAATATTACATGAAGTACTTTGACATTAATGTGAACATTTAGGAAATAATTGGCGGATTTTAAATGGGGGACTTGGCACTTCCCATATTAATTAAATACAAAAATTCATTTATCTGGGAAACTAATAGAACTAGATTCTTCAAATTTTGCATAAATTACTTTAATATTCAACTGAACATTTTGGGGGAAAACTAGCGGACTTTCATATGGGGGGCGTGGAGCCCCCATATGAATTAATTAGAAAAAATCGTATATCTTAGAAACTATTAGAGCTAGAATCTTCAAATTTTAATTGAAAAACTTTGACATTCACCTGAACAATTAGTGTATAACGGGCGGACTTTCAATGGGAAACTTGACAACTCCCATATGACTTAAATATAAAATTTCGTTTATCTGGGAAACTAATAGAACTAGATTCTTCAAATTTTGCAGAAATTACTTCAATAATCATCTGAATATTTTGGTGGAAAAAGATCGGACCTTCATCTGGGGAGCTTGAAGCCCCCATATGAATGAAATAGAAAAATTGTATATCTGAGAAACTATAAGAACTAGAATCTTAAAATTTTACATAAAAAACTCTGACATTCATGTGAACATTTAGAAAATAACGGGCGAGCTTTCAATTGGGGGCTTGGCACCACATAAATGAATTAAATACAAAATTTCGTATATCTTGGAAACTATTATATTATTCAAATTTTTCATAGATAGATAGAAATTGGCGAACTTTCAGTAATATGCTTGGCATCTCTAATATGTAACATATTGTAAATCTAGAGAACTATTGCAGTTAGAATCTTCAAAATCGTTAAGTGGGTTTTTTATTTATACTGCTTTTAGGGTAGCAAAGCACACTGGGTAAAGCTAGTTATTATATATTATACAATTTTACAACTTTTTACAAATTTTAAACAAAATTTAACAAATAGCAAAAATGTCAAAATGGCGACGTAAACAATGTTAACAATTTTCAAAACAAACTTTGACAACTTGCTTCATTTCTCTAGTTTAAAAAAAGTCAGCAGTTCAAGTGATGCTACTTTATTAATTTACTATGGTTACAGTTGTATCTTCTATTTTTTTCAAATAAAAAATTTGAATTTATATCTTGCTCTAAGCAATAATGTCGCAAAATACCTACCACAATTAAAATTTCTTTAATCTAAAATCGTTTTTCTTCAACAAAATCTTCTTCAGTTGGACCGTTACTAGTTAATTTACGATACATTTGTTTGTAGTAGTAGTGGATTAGTATGTATGTGTATGTATGTATGTATGTATGTATGTATGTATGTATGTATGTATGTATGTATGTATGTATGTATGTATGTCTGTATGTATGTATGTATGTATGTATGTATGTATGTATGTCTGTCTGTATGTATGTATGTATGATGTATGTATGTATGTATGTCTGTCTGTATGTTTGTATGTCTGTCTGTCTGTCTGTCTGTCTGTCTGTCTGTCTGTCTGTCTGTCTGTCTGTCTATGTCTGTCTGTCTGTCTGTCTGTCTGTCTGTCTGTCTGTCTGTCTGTCTGTCTGTCTGTCTGTCTGTCTGTCTGTCTGTCTTCTGTCTGTCTGTCTGTTGTCTGTCTGTCTGTCTGTCTGTCTGTCTTGTCTGTCTGTCTGTCTGTCTGTCTGTCTGTCTGTCTGTCTGTCTGTCTGTCTGTCTGTCTGTGTCTGTCTGTCTGTCTGTCTGTCTGTCTGTCTGTTGTCTGTCTGTCTGTCTGTCTGTCTGTCTGTCTGTCTGTCTGTCTGTCTGTCTGTCTGTCCTGTCTGTCTGTCTGTCTGTCTGTCTGTCTGTCTGTCTGTCTTGTCTGTCTGTCTGTCTGTCTGTCTGTCTGTCTGTGTCTGTCTGTCTGTCTGTCTTCTGTCTGTCTGTCTGTTGTCTGTCTGTCTGTCTGTCTGTCTGTCTGTCTGTCTGTCTGTCTGTCTTTCTGTCTGTCTGTCTGTCGTCTGTCTGTCTGTCTGTCTGTGTCTGTCTGTCTGTCTTCTGTCTGTCTGTCTGTCTGTCTGTCTGTCTGTCTGTCTGTCTGTCTGTCTGTCTGTCCTGTCTGTCTGTCTGTCTGTTGTCTGTCTGTCTGTCTGTGTCTGTCTGTCTGTCTGTCTGTGTCTGTCTTCTGTCTGTCTGTCTGTCGTCTGTCTGTCTGTTCCTGTCTGTCCTGTCTGTCTGTCTGTCTGTCTGGTCTGTCTGTCTGTCTGTCTGTCTGTCTGTCTGTCTGTCTGTCTGTCTGTCTGTCTCGTCTGTCTGTCTGTCTGTCTGTCTTTCTTCTGTCTGTGTCGTCTGCTGTCTGTCTGTCTGTCTGTCTGTCTGTCTGTCTGTCCTGTCTGTCTGTCTGTCTGTCTGTTTGTCTGTCTGTTTGTCTGTCTGTCTGTCTGTCTGTCTGTCTGTCTGTCTGTCTGTCTGTCTGTCCCTGTCTGTCTGTCTGTCTTTCTGTCTGTCTGTCGTCTGTTGTCTTCTGTCTGTCTTCAAATTTTGTCGGAACCACTTTAGTGTCAATGTGATTATTTAAGGAAAAAAGGGGCGGACTACCAATAGGGGGCGTGGCACCTCCCACATGAATTAAATACAAAAACTCGCTTATCTGGGAAACCGTTAGAGTTAAAATCTTAAAATTTTGCACGAAGAACTTTAACATCCATGTAAACATTTTGCGTAATAAATTGGCGGACTACCAATGGGGGGCGTCGCTCCTCCCATATGAATAAAATATACAAAAATTCGTTTATCTAGGAAACTAGAGCAGCTTCTTAAAATTTTGCACGAAGAACTTTAATATTTATCTGAACATTTTGGGGAAAAAGCGCGAACTTTCATTAGGGGAGCTTGGAACCCCCCATATGAATAAAATGGAACATTTCGTATATCTGAGAAACTATTAGAGCTAAAATCCTCAAATTTTGTGAACATTTCGGTTATAAATAGGAGTTGTCGTTTGTCTGGGAAAATAATAGACCTAAAATCTTCAAATTTTGCACGATTATATTAGAGCAAAAATCCATTGAAATGTCAACATTTGGGTAATAAATAGACGGACTAGCAAATTGGAACCTCCCATATAAATTAAATATAAAAATTCGTATATCTGAGAAACTATTAGAGCTAGAAAATTTTACATGAAAAACTGTGACATTAAAATCTAAATTAACATTTGGATAAATTGGCGAACTTGCAATAATTTACGTTGCATCCCCAATATGTAAAAAAATTTATATCTGAAAACTATTATAGTTAGAATTTTCAAAATCGTAAAGTGTTTTTTTATTTACATTGCTTTAAGGGTAGCAAAGCACACTGGGTATAGCTAGTAATATATAAATATAAATATATTCACAAAACTTTATCGGGCTTGGTCCATATTTGGCCCTAGCTCCCTATATAAAGCCTCTTTCAGAAAATTAGTTTTTCATCTATAAATTGCTTAAATGTGTCGGAACAAGGTAATATTGAAGATAAATGCTTTATTATGAAAAATAATTCACATTTAATATTCATAACTGGTGTAGGGTATCATAAGGTCGGTCACGCCCGACTGTACTTTCTTGTTATACTCTACACCACTTTAGTGGGGAGAGTATATTAGTTTTGTGCTGATGTTTGTAACGCACAATAATATTGGTCCTATACCCACCTTAAAGTATATATATAGAATCATTTTCTGAGTCGATTTAGCTATGTTCGTCCGTCTGTCCGTCCGTCCATGTAAACCTTGTAATCAAATTACAGGTCGTAATTTTGAAGATACTACAATGAAACTTGGTACATGATCTTCTATTGTCCCAGGGACGAAGCTTATTGAAAATGGTTAAGATCGGTCCATTAATTCACCAAGCCCCGATACAACTGAACCCCTGAATAGGTCTTGTAAATCTTTTAATTAGACTACGGGTCGCAATTTTGAAGATAACTCAATGAAATTTGGCACATGATCTTCTATGGTATTGGAGACAAAGCCTATTGAAAAAGCCCCCGAATAGGGCTTGTAAACCTTGTAATCAAACTACAAGGTTTACAAGCCTACATGTGCCAAATTTCATAGATAATTCAATGAAATTTGGCACATGATCTTCTATGAATTCTCACATGATTGTCATGAATTTTGTAAATATAGGACTTCATTTGACCCTAGCCCCTATAAAAAGTCCCCTTCAAAATTTGCCTTAAATGTCCACAATTTTATTCAACAATAAATGGCTTAGGTATATCTGAGGCAAGCTACAATTCAACTTAAATGCTTTATTATGAAAACTAAATCACATTTTATTTTTGTAACAGGTGTAGGGTATTTATTATATGGTCGGCCTCGCCCGACTATAATTTCTTACTTGTTTTTATTTATATTGATTTTTGGGTGGCAAAGCACACAGAGTGCAGCTAGTGAATTTTTAAAAGGCAAATTTTTTTTGTCTAATTTTTGAATTCAATTATGAACTGTTTGTCGTAAAATTTGGTAGAAAGATTTCGAGTCGTATAACACTTATTGGTTTCGAATTTCATTGCTGTTCTCGTATTTTTAATTCAGTCATAAGCGTAAAAGTTAGTTATCTGAAGGGGACCTTATATGAATCGCATAAAATATTGTACATAGATTTTGTTAGCTATGGTCAGCTCATACTCATAATTTTCCTCATACTCGTAATTTTCTCATGGTGGCTTCATATATGAGGGGTAAGTGCAATTTCGGACCTATCCTCACTGATAAAATTCAGAATTTAAAATTTGTTGATAATGCGAAAATTCGCTAAAGTAAAAAATTTTAAATTCGCAATTTTTTTGTATTCGCTCTAACATTTTTGCATGCTAATATTTTATCGCGGCTTTATGATTTCAACATGTAAAATTTAAAAGTATTTCGATCACGCGATATTTTGGGTAAATTGAAGTTAGTGTGCTTCGCGAAAAAGGCCTTTTTTCGAAACATTCACGTTTGTTTTTCCAATATATAAGCTTCTCCCGCAATGATACCTTCTAGAGCACATTTTGCAGATATACATTAAACGACGCGTCTACTTTTTCTCATTTATAAATTTTGCATAACCGAAGAGCCGCAAATATTCTATCCAAAAAACTGCAAATTTTGTAAAATTGTATAAATTTGGTTTCAAAATATTGCGACCACGTAATTCTTTACTTATAAATGGCACAACAATTACATATGGACTATAGTCATTCAACAAGTGTATACAGCTTACATTAGCAAAATTGACTCTCTACTTGGTTTCAATCACATTTTTGAGAAAATTTAACTTTGAGTGTTTATTTCTCCATCATGGCATTACTCTCGACCATAAAATTTTATGGACGTATTCTTTCAAGTCTTGTGAATAAAAATTCGTCATCACTTAATTTTCAAAATATTAAACGCTAGAAATATTTAATGCATAAATTTGATTTCTTAAAATCTAAAACAAAAAAAAGAATTTCCCATATATTTGTATACCCTCCACCACCATCAGTAGTGATAGAGGGTATATATAAGTTTGTCATTCCGTGTGTAACACCAAGAAATATTCATTTGAGACCCAACAAAGTTTATATATTCCTGGTCCTTATCAAATTCTGAGTCGATGTAGCTATGTCCGTCTGTCTGTCTGTCTGTCTAAAACACGCTCACGTTAAAACTAAGCAAAAAAAAAATATATCAGATTCACCAAAAACATTCATTGTTATCCTAAGCGGTTTGGTATTGAAAATCAGCAAAATCGGTTCACAACGTTAAAAGGTAAACGTAAACTGATAAATAAAGCTATTAAGATAAAATTCGACATGAATATGTTTTGTGTATGTATAAATCACACTAACAATTTTTTCCACTTTCGAAAATCACTTAAACGAACATATTTCATTAACTAATAAAGCTACTGGGGTAAAATTTGACAGAAATTTGTTTTGTATATATATAAATCATTCAGCAACATTTTTTTCGAATCAGTCCACAATTGGTCATAGCTCTCATATAAGGTTTACTTTCGAAAATCACTTAAACGAGCATATTTCATTGATAAATAGTTATCGAGATAAAATTCGGCACGAATATGTTTTGTGTTTTGTGTATCAATCACTTCACGGTTTTTTTTCCGGATGGGCCCGTAATTGGTCATAGCTCCCATATAAGGTCAACTTCCGAAAATCACTTAAACGTACATATGTTATTAACTCATAAAGCTATCGGGGTAAAAAACGACGTGAATATGTTTTGTATATATAGATAAATATTTATGCGAATTTTTTCCCAGATCGGTCTATAATTGCTCACAACTCCCATATAAGGATCATTTCCGAATATATTAAATGCACAATTTAGTCAGTTAGTTTGAAAGGAGGATGTATATACATCAAATCCGAAGAAATACACCTAGGCCTCTATCGGGCCTGTTGTGTGCTCCTTAACCAGTGCCTCAGGTGGGAATCGAATCCACCACCTCCGGTCTACCAGACTAGAACACTAACCTACCGGAGGCCAATGCACAATTTCATTGACAAAAAAGTTATCGGGATAAAATTCAACTTGAATATGTTTTGTTTATCTATAAATCAGTAGGTCCATAAAAAGTCATAGCTCTCATATAAGGTTCACTTCTGAAAATCACTTAATACCACACAATTCATTATTAAATGATTATATCCGGATAGAATTCGACATGAGAATATTCTGTGTGTAGATAAATCATTCTGCTATGTTTTGCAATTGATACGCTATGGGTCGTAGCTCCCATATAAGCGCCTTAAAATATGCTTAAAAGATATTTAATAACTTCCAGGTATGCATGTGTGTAAAATATTTAAGAAAATTTAGATATGTTCACTGTTGCTCAAAATTTGTTTATACTAAATTTATTTTATTAAAAAACAATACAATTAATTATATACGGTTAAAATGTTTTTACAGTAACATTTCTGTTAATAAAAGCTATATTTTTGTCAAAATTTGTATCTATATAGCTATTTGGTAATAAGTGATGTGCATCAAGTGATATTCGGAAGAGGCTTTGTATGAGACCGATCGGACCCATATTATGGACCGATCGTGAAAAAATTTAAAATAACATTTTGCACACAAAAGTAATGTCTGTGTCAAATTTTGCATGGATGTCATTGTTTGGTAATGAGTAATATGAATTTAAGTGATATATGGGAGGGGACATTATGTGGGAGCTATGACCAAATATGGGCCGATCGTGAAATTTTGTAAGGATATCATTATTTGGTAATAATATATGTGCGTTTAAGCGATTTTCTGAAGGAGGTCTTCTACGGGAGCTATGACCAAAAATGGACCGATCGTGAAACAATATTAAAATTACATTTTTGTATACAAAAGTAAAAGTAATACTTGTGTCAAATTCTGTATAGAAATTTTACAGTATCATTTCTATACATTTGTGCCAAAATTTGTATGGATACCGTTATTTGGTAATGAGTTATGTGTGTTTAAGTGATTTTTGGGAGGGGAAATGATACTGAAACAATTTTACAGTATCATTTCTATACATGAAAGCAATATTTGTGCCAACATTTTTATGGATACCATTATTTAATAATGAGTTATGTGCGTTTTAGTGTTTTTTGGGAGGGGACCTTGTATGGGAGCTAAGACTAAATATGGACCGATAGTGAAAAACTTTTACAATATCATTTCTGTATATAAGCAATATTTTTGTCAAAATTTGTATGGATACCATTATTTGGTAATGAGTTATGTGCGTTTCAGTGATTTTCGGGAGGGTATCTTGACTGGGAGCTATGACCAAATATGGACCGATCGTGAAAAAATTTTACATCATCATTTACGGATAGAAAGGCAAAATTTGTACAAAATTTGTATATTATTATTTGGGGGCCTTGCGTGGTAAGTACCGTCAATTATGGACAGAAAATTTTTCCTCTATATGAATTCAATTGACATAAAACTTTTACTTGTAAAAGCTTGTAAAGATATATGTCATTCTACCGGAAGTTATTAACAATTAATGCATTTCCGGGAATATGTACAGTTGTATGGGAGGTATATGAAATTATGAACCTTTTCTGCCCATTTTTAACAGAAATCAAACTTTCGAATCAACAATTGTGTGCTGATTTTTATGAAATTATATCGCATAGTTTTTGTGAAAATTGTATTAGAATGTGCAACAAATAGCTTAATTTTTTCGGAGTTTTTTTTAAATATTGATTCATAACTCTTTTCGATGTAAACCGATTTTGCTCATTTTCAATACTAAACCGTCTAGGACAATAGTGAATCTTTGGGCCGAATTTCATTAATTTATTTAGCATCGTTTTTAGGTGAGCGTGTTTTACACAGACAGACGGATAGACGGACATAGCAAAAACGACTCAGAATTTGATAAGGACCCGGAATATATATACTTTGTTGGGTCGGGATAGAGTTAACTAATACATGCAAGGCCTGTTCACTTTATGCAGTTTATTCAATTCGAATGAAAAATAACATTGTTTAATAACTTTTTTAAGTGATTTAAAGAGATCATAAAAAGTTATTAAACAATGTTATTTTTCATTCGAATTGAATAAAATTAGCGTGGAGAGTGGTATGTTATGTTTCAAATTTAGAAAAGAGAAATTGGAGTTGAGACTTTTCATTTCAATATCGAAAACCCAAAATTCGGAATAAAACAATATAATAACTTTAATTTTCACTTGTTCGTTTCAGAATTTACAACCAAGAAATCTCATTTATAATTGATTTTTCTAAATGTCAAATTCAATAGTTCTTTTCCGAAATCGAAATGAAAAATTTTATTTTAATTTTATTTCTCTGAATGCAAAATTTTAAAGTTTCAGTTATGCTTTTCTTGAATTCGAAATGCAATTTTAATAAACATGTAAAATAATACAGAAACATGTAAAATAATTAGTGACATTTGTTCAACCAAGTGGTGTTAGATTATTCTGTTTTCAGAGCTTTTTCTAACAACAGAAAACATATCTTTTTATGAATTATTTCATAGGAAAATAAACTAATGTCGAAAATGTGTCAAAAACTTATGAAAAATCATATTTTTGTTAATTTTTTTTACAAAAAACTTCAAGTTCACTTCATAGAGGCTTGCGTTGTTCTTTAGAGTCACTAATGTCACTCTATCAAATTTATGTGGATCAGTCCTTAATTGACCCTACCCCCATATAGGGTCCTCTTCAAAAAATGACTTTAACGCTCATTACTGGCTAAAAATACGAGTATAGTGATGAAATTTGACACACATATGTTCCATGCGAGCCAAAATCTCCCTATCAAATTTTAATTGGATCGGTCCATAATTGACCCTACTCCCATTAAAGGTTCCCTTAAAAAAAACTTTTACACATAAGTTTCATGCGACCCAAAATATCTCTATCAAATTTTTTATGAATCGGTCCATAATTGACCCTACCCCCATATAAGGTCCCCTTAAAAAAAAATTTAACGTTCATTACGGCTAAAAATACGAGTATAGTGGTGATATTTGACACACATAAGTTCCATGAGAGCCAAAATCTCTCTATCAAATTTTATGTGGATCAGTCCATAATCAGTCCCCATTAAAAGTCCCCTTCAAAAAAATACTTTAATGCTCATTACTGGCTTAAAACTACGAGTACAGTCATGGAATTTGACTTCAGTAAGTCCCTGACGAGTCAAAACCTCTCTACTAAATTTTATGTGGATCGGTCCATAATTAATCCTACCCCTTATATAAGGTCCCCTTAAAAATTATTTAACGCTCATTACTGGCTTAAAAATACAAGTAAAGCAATGAAATTTGACACAAGTAAGTCTACTACGATCAAAATCCTCTCTATCAAACTTTATATGGATCGGTCCATAATTGACCCTATCCCCATATAAGGTCCCCTTCAAAAAATAATTTTAACGTTTATTACGGCTAAAAATTCGAGCATAGCGGTGAAATTTGACACACATAAGATCCATGTGAGCCAAAATCTCCCTATCAAATTTTATGTGGATCGGTCCATAATTGACCCTAACCTATATAAGGTCCCCTTCAAAAAATTACTTTAACGCTCATTACTGGCTTAAAAATACGAATATAGCAACGAAATTGGACACACATAAGATTCATGCGACACAAAATATCTCTATCAAATTTTTTATGGATCGGTCCATAATTGACCCTACTCTCATATAAGGTCCCCTTCAAAAAATAATTTTAACGTTCATTACGGCTAAAGATACGAGAATAGTGGTGAAATTTGACACACATAAGTTCCATGAGAGCCAAAATCTCTCTATCAAATTTTATGTGAATCAGTCTATAATTGACCCTACCCCCATTAAAAGTCCCCTTCAAAAAATTACTTTAACGCTCATTACAGGCTTAAAAAAAAGAGTATAGTCATGAAATTTGACTTAAGTAAGACCCTGACGAGTCAAAACCTCTCTACCAAATTTTATATGGATTGGTCCATAATAAATCCTACGCCTCATATAAGGTCCCCTTAAAAAATTACTTTAACGCTCATTCGGTCCATAATTAACCCTACCGCCCATATAAGGTCCCCTTAAGAATATTACTTTAAAGCTAATTACTGGCTTAAAAATACGAATATAGCGATGAAATTGGACACACATACGACCCAAAGTATCTCTATAAAATTTTATGTGGATCGGTCCATAATTGACCCTACCCCTCATTTAAGGTCTCCTTCATAAAATTACTTTAATGCTCATTACTGGCTTAAAAATATTAGTATGGTGATGAAATTTGACACACATAAGTTCCATGCGAGCCAAAATCTCAAATTTTATGTGGATCGGTCCATAATTAACCCCACCCCTCATATAAGGTCCCTTAAAAAAATTACTTTAACACATAAGTTTCATGCGACCTAAAATATCTCTATCAAATTTTATATGGATCGGTCCATAATTGACCCTACCCCCATATAAGGTCCACTTCAAAAATTACTTTAATGCTCGTTACTGGCTTAAAAATACGAGTATAGCGAAGAAATTCGACACACACAAGTTTCATGTGAATCAAAATCTTCCTATCAAATATTATGTGGATCGGTTCATAATTGGTCCCCTTCAAAAAATGACTTTAACGCTCATTACTGGCTTAAAAATCCGAATATAGCGATGAAATTGGACACACATAAGTTTCATGCGACTCAAAATATCTCTATCAAATTTATATGGATCGGTCCTTAATTGACCCTACCGCCATATAAGGTCCTCTTCAAAAAATGACTTTAACGCTCATTACTGGCTTAAAAGTACGAGTGTGTAGATTAAATTTCACATAAGTAAGTTTCTTAAGAGCCAAAACCTAAGAAACTTTTATAGGAACGTAAATCTTCCTACCGAATTGAATGCGGAATACTTTTCCTTTTCAGGAAATTTGATGAGTAATATGACCCTGATGTTTATAATAGAGCATTCCTTTTACGGCATACTGTTTGATGGTGGGTATATTAGATTCGGCATAGCCGAATATAGCACTCTTCCTTGTTGGACATATTAAAAACGGCAAACCCTTGCGTCCGGCCATAGGCCGGCTATTTATGAAATATTTATTAAGCGAAGTCGTTTTTGGACATACCGTAGAGAAGAAAGTCCTTTATTAATGATGGCGAATTTTTAAATGGGATTAGGGATTTGTTTCATATGGAATAAATCCCCAAAAATGGGGAGTTATTTCATTTTAATTAAGGGAGTTATTTCATTTCGTTGGGGCTTTATTTAATTTTTAAATAGGGGAGTTATTTCAGCCCCCCCTTATTTCATACTAGGGGGTCCACTTGAATGGGGCCTATAACGTAGACCTACCTTTTTCTTTTCCGCCTCTATTGTGCTTTCAACAGACAACAGACGTACGGACGGACAGACAGACATGGCTAGATCGTCTTTGAATTTAATAAGGACCCAGAAAATATATACTTTTGTGGGTCTATACCAATACCCCCTACCTTTTTTGATGGTGGGTATAAAAACATAGAATGGCCAGTGAACAAATTTTTAGTATGTGGTAAATAATACGTAATGTTTCAACATGTGTTTATTTAAGAAACAAATAATAGAAATTCTCATATGAAAGGATTAAATTTTCAAAGGACATTATTTTAAATTTTTCGTCCTGAAAAATAAAAACAAAAAATAGTTTTGACTTCCGGAGATTGTCCTCTTTCATTATTCATTAAAAATATATTAATATCCTTAAAACTTTAAAGTCCTTTAAAAAGGAGAAAATGTTCTCTAGTAACATGTGCGTATGGTCTCGTTCAGGTCCAATAATTGCTGTGGCACGGTATAATAAGTAATGTGCTTTTAAGTGATTTTGGAAAAGCGACCATGTATGGGAGCAATGACTAATTATGGACCGGTGGTGAAAAATGTTTATAGTAATATTTCTGTATATAAAAGTAATATCTGTGTTAAATTTGTATGGATTTTATTATTTGTTAATGTATAAGATGTTTTTAGGTGATCTTGTATGAGAGTTTAGGCCAATTAAGGATCGATCGTCAAAAATTTTACAGTAACATTTCTGTATATAAAAGCTATGTTTGCGCCAAATATCTTATGGATATCATTATTTAGATTTTAAATTGATCATCAAATAAACGCCTGTTTGTCCCAGAGTCCGATGCGGGAAAAAGTTTAACAATTTTTGTGTTAAAGTTATATAAAAAATTTAAATTACAAATAAATTAAAAAGCACAGTGTTTTCTCGTTTTTTTTAATATTTACTTCATTTTATTTAATTTTAAATATTATTTATACTATGATTAATAAAAACACAAAACAAGTTATAATTTACAATGATAGTCTCAAAAATAAAAATAAATATAACAAAAACAAGATTATAAATAATAAATATTTTGACTCATTCATATGCTATTTGATAGTCGAATAAAATAGTATTATATTCATATGTAGCTATCAATGGTGACCGTATTCTCTTTCTAGGGTGGTGATACAGATAACTAGTTATATGGAGGTGGCGATCTGTCTGCTTGAGGTGAACATTTGCTAAGACGGGCTTGCAATATTAAGTTTTCAAAACAAAGTTGACTATTCTTCTAACATATACATATGGGCAATTTCATGTCAAGTGACCCAACTCAAAAAATCGATTTTGACAAAATTTGCACCAAGGTTAGTACTATTGGAATTTTCAGCTCTATCGGTCAAGAACTGCCGGACTTAGAGAGGATCAAAGTTGAAAATTTTGATCATACAGGGTTTTGAGTGTAACTTTTCACTTATTGGTCCTAGCAAAAATTGTCGAAAGGAGTTCAGATAGTTATTTCTTCATTCTTTCCAAAAAAAAATTTTTTAATTTTTCTAAAATTTTAAAATTTGTAAAAAAATTTGTTTTTTTAATGGGCCTTTTTTGCTTAAAAGAATTTCCTTGAAGGGCTTAGTAGTTCCATAATGGGATGCGAGTTGAATATCTATCGAAAAAATTATTTTTAACTCAAGAATAAAATTGTTTTACATATTTGACACTTAATTTTCCCCTATTTTTTCAAAATGGACGTTTTTGTTGTATTTTTTTACTCAAAATAAATTTTAGCCATTTCCTTTGAGAGCTTTGCGGTCACTTAATGGGATGCAAGGGGCGTATGAGAAAAAAAATTATATTTTAACTCAAAAGCTTTGCTTTAGGAGTAAAAATATCTTTTATATGTATGTATGTATGTATATCCCAGTAACATCCCACTAAGCAATCACAAAGTATTGAATAAAACCCTCTATGACCAAAAAGTCCAACTTTGACCCTCTCTAAGTCCGGCAGTTCTTAACCATTACAGCTGAAAATTTGTGTCTGACCTACTATTCAATAGTACTAACTAACCTTGGTGCAAATTTCGTCAAAATCGGAAGACATCGTTTTTAAAAGTTGGGTCACTTGACACGAAATTCCCCATATGTATAAAGGAAGTAGAGAGAGAGGAAAGCAAACAAATTTACAAAATGCACATTTTAATTTGCTTGAAATAAGCTAAGCTGGTTTCAAACCAACTTAAATACTTTTTCGTACTAACTTATTTTTAATGTGCTAAATACAAAAAAATTATGTATGTATTTGGTATATACGATATACATATAAGTAGGTACTTATATTTACATGTTGTTTTTTTACAAATTTAAATTTGAACGAAACGAATGCGTCCTTAATGAACAAAACAATGGGGTTTTTACTTTTTCGAATTTTGAAGGGTGGGGGTGTATTAATTGTGCCACTTGATATAAAAGCAATTTTAAAAAATAGAAGTTTGAACAAATAATATTTGGTCTCACTTTTATTAAATAATTAATTATTAAATATATTCCGTTAATTTTTTTTTTTTTTGGTAAAATAAACGCAATATCGATTTTTTTCAATTAACAGATATCTCGAAGTAGGAAGTATAGCAGTGGTTAAGCCTTTATTTTAAACACGACAAATTAGTCCTCTAGGACTAGAGTTTAGATTTTTTATAGTTAAATTCGATTAGTTATCTTTGTTTTGTTATGAAAAACTTTCTTTTAAAATTAAATATTAAATGTGTGGGATTTTTTAATATAATTTTCCAACAGTGTTGTTAAAAATTACAAAAAGACTAAAAGACCATCTTATTTATTAAAAGATTTCCATCATTCGACATTGAATCAAGTGTTGTAATATATTTAATTCATAAAATACAACAAAATTTCGTAGAAACCCCAACAAAATGTACGCAGATACTTAAAAGTACCATCCATCAATTGTTGTGTCGTGAATCCATAAGAAATCGTGTGTGATTATTGTAATACTTTCAAGCCAAAACTACTATCTCTGTATCTTTTAGAAGTTTTATTTTTCTACTGTCGAATTATTGTCTTTTGGATGTGTAAAATTATATATTTTAAGAATGCTAAAAGTTCATGCCGAAGCTAAAAAACTCGATTATTTTCTGAAGATTGTACTTAATTGAAATCACTGTCACTTATTAAAGATGAAAAATTATTACTACAAAAATTGGAAAAATAACATTTGTCTCGCTAAGCGCTGGTTTTCGTTTGTTTCTTATTTTGTTCTATAAATAAATATGTATTTCACTAATTAATTTAATATAATATGGTGATACTTAAAATTAGATTTCTCAATATTTTATATTTGATATCTTCGGTTTTTTCTCATTATTATATTTTTAACACAGAATATACAATACAAGTCTTTTAACACAAACATATGGAAAAAGTAAATATCTGAGCATAACCAGGCAACTTTTATTTTTCGAAACTGTAAACTATTTACCGAATTAATTATAGTAGTGACAATTAAAACACACTCCCAATTTTTTTCAGTTTCTGATTCTGTTTTCTCTTTTAATGAAAAAAAAAACTTAAACATTTCAATATCTTATTTTCAATTTAATCAGTGATTGGCACAAATAGGATCCAATCTATATATATATTTTAGAGTGGTTTTATCTCATAGGGTAAAAAATTTCAGTCAATTGTTTTGGGGACACCCCCTAAAATGTTTCTTTCTGTCAGATTTTAGGATTTCCAAAGTTTGAGCACAATTGGAAAATGTTAACCCGTGCCACTGGGGCCTCAAACTTTAAAAATCTAGATTTTTTAGCAGTTTGGCAACTTTGGCGACCCATATCTCTGGAACTGCTAAAGCTATTTGACCTTGTCATACACACTGTTGCCAGATTTGATTTATTGTCATTTTGACGATTTTCAGTGTCAAAATACTCTGTTTTGATTTATTTATATTTTATCATTATTTTATTTATAATTTGAAAGAAAATCGATGTGTTTACATTCAATGAAACTGTTAATGAAATTAAAAATTATAAAGTTTTAGAATAGAGGTTGAATGTCCATTGGGCGTCATGAAATAACTCCCCACGAAATAACTCCCCAAAACAAAAATGAAATAACTCCTTAAATTTGGGGACTTATTTCACTATGAAATAATTCCCCAATTTAAAAATGAAACAAGTTAGAGTGTTATATTCGGCTGAGCCGAATCTTAAATACCGTCCACCATCTACTTTTATATTAATATTTTTTTAATTGATCAAATATTTGAAGTAATATGTAAGTTTTCTCATGTCTTAAATAGAAAAACCCCAAGATTTAAACAGCTTAAATGTGTTACAATTGCAAGATTTATTGAACATTACAAACGCCATTTTCTTTTATATTTTTATAGCGCCCTAAGATATGCTTATGGCACCGATCGCATCCATATTATGAAACGATCGTGAAAAAAAATTTTGGCTATAATCTGTATCTATATCATTATTTGGTAATGAATATTGTGAATTTAAGTGGTTTTCTGGAGGGGACCTTGTATGAGAGTTATGACCAAATATGGGCCGATCTTGAAAAAATTTTATAGTGTCATTTATGTATATAAGAGCAATATTTGTGCTTAATGTATGGATATCAATATTTGGTAATGAGTTATGTGTTTTTAAATAATTTTCGGTTGGGGACCTTGTATGGCATGGATATCTTAATTTAGTAATGAGTTATTTGCGTTTAAGTGATTTTCGGAAAGGGGCCTTGTACGGGAGCTATGACCAATTATGGACCGATCGAAAAAATTCCACAGTAACATTTCTGTATATAAGAGCAATACTTGCACCAAATTTTGTATGCATATTTGAATTTAGAAATGAGTTTTGTGCGTTTAAGTGATTTTCGGTAGGGGACCTTGTATGGGAGAATTTCACAGTAACATTTCTTTTTATAAGAGCAATACTTGCACCAAATTTTGTATGGATATGGATACAAAGGTAATATGTGTGCCAAATTTGAAATTTGAATGAACATCATTATTTGATAATGAGTTATGTACGTTTAAATAATTTTCTGAAGGGGACCTTGTGTGGGAACTTTGATCAATTATGGACCGATCCTGAAATTTTTTTCTTTGGATGAATTCTACTGACATAAAACTTTAATTTTTGAAATTTTGTGAAGATATCGACATTCAAACGGAAGTTATTAACAAAAAACTCATTTTCCGGGAATATGTACATTTGTATGGGAGGTATATGAAATTGTGGACCGATTCCGACAGTTTTCAACAAGAATAAAGCACTTGTATAGAAATAATTGTGCGATGATTTTCATGGAGTTTTTATGAAAATTAGAATATTTAAAAAAAAAAAAAACTTAATTTTTTCGGAGTATTTTCAAATTTTGATTCACAACTTTTTTTGATGTGAACCGATTTTGCTCATTTTCAATACCAAATTGTCTAGGTAGACGTACATAGCTAGAACTCAGAATTTCATAAAGTCCAAAAATATATATACTTTGTTGGGTCTCAGATGAGTATTTCTGGGTGTTACACACGGCATGACAAAGTTATATATACCCTTTATCACCACTGATGGTGGTGGAGGGTATAAAAAAGCCCCAACGAAATTAAATAATTTTACAAATTAAAATGAAATAACACCCCATTTTTGGGGATTTATATCATATGAAACAAATCCCTAATTTTAAAATAAAATAAGTACCCATTTAAAAATTCGACATCTAGAGATAAAAAATAACAAATTATGGAACAAGTCGGTGTTAGTGACATTTCTAAAAAAATTAATTCGTTCATATTTTCGAGTGGGGCTTAATAAAGATTTTTTTCTACTCTATAGTATGTCCAACAACGGCTTCGTTTAATAAAAATTTCCTAAATAGCTGGCCTACGGCCGGGTAAGAGTGTCCCTTTCTTAAATTCTTTACAAATTTTCAAATACAGTTCTGTTTTAAAAGTGATACAATGTCAATGGACATTATAACACTTTTAAAAATTGTCATAACGTCCATGGACACTATGAAACTTTTTGGTGTGTCATAACGTCAATGGACATTATGACACCCCACCTCAAATATATGCTAATATACATATTTATAAAATTTCATATTTAATAATATTTGTTGTATTTTCGCGATTTAATAAAAAAATATTTTATGTAATAATATTTGTTGTATTTTATGTATAAAATATCGCGCGATAATGTTCTGAATTTTCATAAAATATTAATAAATAGTAATAATGAAAGATCACCCCTAATTATTATATGGTTTTTTAGGTCCCTTTTTAATTTTTAAATATTCACGTATTTTACAAATATAAGAATGAAAATTAGCCCCAAAGGAAAAAAGTTTTGTTTTGGGGTATTTCTTCATTTCACAACATTGGGGCCATTTTTATTTTTTTGCAAAATGCAGTATGACCCCAAATGTAAAAATGTTGAAATACTCCAAAAAAATATAAAAAAACAAAAATTTCGTGTTTTTGTTTCCTGTATGTTTGTTGGGGCCATATTTCGTTTTATATTTTGGGGCCATAATTCGCAGCGCCGGTGTGGAAAGCAGTATAGAAGGAGTAGTGTTTTTGGACATTTAAGTCATTGATTAAACATTTCTGCAGTGGGGTCTTGTTTTTTGGTAAAATATTAAAACATGTAATAAACATATATACATATATATCCTGCAGGAAATGAAGCGATAATTGTCGTAATGCCACTAGTACTAATACTAGAACAGCAGACACTAGTACAATCGGGGTTAGAGTTTATATGAAAAAATACTAGTACTTGAAGTAGTTGAACTTGCAGACTGATTTTTATTCGATATGTGTTGGAAAAAAAATTAAAAATTTTTAAATATTTTGAATAAAAAGAAGATATTTTCAAACATGTCCTTTCAAATCAGAGGATAAATAATGAATGACAATTTAGGTCCAGTTGTATGCAGATCCCTATGTAAGTATGTACGTCTATTAAATTTAAAAATTGCAATAACATTAATATTTGTTTCATCGTACGTTAAATGTTTTTAAAACGAAATGGCGATACCTGAATGGAATTTTTGGACATAATATAATCCATGATATCAACATTGGTGATACGGATAGAACCGGAATTTGTTCA
The DNA here is from genome assembly GCF_015586225.1 of Lucilia sericata. Classification (NCBI taxonomy): domain Eukaryota; kingdom Metazoa; phylum Arthropoda; class Insecta; order Diptera; family Calliphoridae; genus Lucilia; species Lucilia sericata. Next base: position 134,163 of record NW_023994372.1, on the reverse strand, counting down.
AACTTTCATATTGAATTGTTATGTAAATGTATTCACAACATTTTCTATTTTAATTTCTATACGGTGTAATAACACCATACAACAAGCAAGACCATATACGTTGGAAACTACATACTTAATATAGTTTTATATATCTTCTGGATCCTTATGAAATTCTGAGTCGATATAGCTGTGTCTGTCTGTCCGTATGTCTGTCTGTCTGCCTCAAACACTCTCACGTTAAAACTAAGCAAAATAAATCAGCCAAATTCACTGAAAATATTCACTATTGTCTAAGCAGTTTGGTATTGAAAATCAGCCAAATCGGTCCACAACGTAAGAAGTTATGAGTAAAAATTTCAGACTACCTCGAAAAAATTAAGTTTTTTTTCCCAATTCTTGAGTAGTTTTCTCAGAAACTACTAAAGATAATGAAATGAATTTTGTCACACCTTATTTTCTTTACCCAGGGATCAAAAATGTTCAAACTCAAAACAATCGGCCCATTTCTGATAACCACGTAAACGCACATATTTCATAACTGAATGAAGATATCGGTATAATATTAGTCATGAATGTGTTTATAGTAGATATAAACACCCTGCGAAATGTTTTCCGTATCGGTCCAAAATTAGTCACAGCTCCTAAATAAGGACCACTTCCGATAATCGCTTAGATACAAATATCCAATTAAGAAATAAAGATATTTTAAAACAAGTAAGAAATTATAGTCGGGCGAGGCCGACCATATAATACCCTACACCTGTTACAAAAATGAAATGTGATTTTGTTTTCATAATAAAGCACTTAAGTTGAATTGCACCTTGCCTTGAATTATATTTAAGCTATTTATTGTTGAATAAAATTGTGGACATATAAGCAAATTTTGAAGGGGGTTTTGTATAGGGGCTATGGTCAAATGAGACCCCATAATTATAAAATTCATGAGAGTCATCGAGGCTAGTATAGAACTTGGTTTTGCAGTTTTTTGTCGAGATACGAGTATATTGAACATAATTATGAACTTAAAAGCCCTATTCGTCGGGTTCAGTTGTAAGGGGGCTAGGTGAAATAATGAACTAATTATTTCATTTTCAATAGGCTTCGTCTCCGGTAACATAGAAGATGATGTGCCAAATTTCATTGAATTATCTTCAAAATTGAGACCTGAAGTTTGATTACAAGCTTTACAAGCCCTAATCGACTCAGAAAATGGTTCTAAGCCGATTGGTATACTTTAAAGTGGTGTAGTGTATAAATAGGCTATAAAAATAAGTTTTTTACGGATCGGTCCATAATTGTTCATATCTGTCATATAAGATCCACTTCAGAAAATGGCACATTTCATTGATAAATGAAGATATCGGAATAAGGATATTTTTTTTATATAAGAAATCTTTTTTTTTAAATTAGGATCAATGCATAATTGGTCTTAGTTCTCATATTAGGCCCATTTCCATAAGTCACTTTTTCCAATTATTTCATTCAATTATAAATATATACGGATAAAATCCGACACAGTGCACAGTGGGGTCTCCCTGAACAAATCTTGGCATTAACTAAACTACAATGTTTTGGTATAAATTATGGGTATCGATGGATAGAGGAAGTCTTCTAGATACGAATTAATTAAAGAAAAAGTTGCACTTAATGCAATTTTTTGCATAATTTTCAAAACTAAATTTTCCAAAATTTTATTTAAGAAATATTTTTATTACATTTATAAATATCCTAATTACTTTCGCGAAAGACTAAATTTAATGCATCTTCTGGAAGATTTATGGATTTTTTTTAGGGAAAGTTCTTTTTACAGCTATAAAGGGATCCGCATTAATTAATAAAAAATTGAAAATATCTTTCATATTTTGTATTCGGCTGCATTTACGGGAATTCTGTTCTCGGTTTTTTTTTTTTTTGGAATAGTTTGTTCGTGGCTTCTTGAGCTTCTTCCGACATATCTGCTACGCTTAATTTTGAATTTTGTACAACTTTGCTGCTGTGAATTAAAATTTTATGTAAAGTTGGTGACATCCGAAACCAGTTATATTTTTCTACAAACAATTTTGCGGTTTTCGTACAAAAGTCTTTAAATTCCTCAATTTTGATTTTATGTTTTCCGGAAAGAACAGCCAATATTATATAAATATTTTTGATAATGTCGACGTCTAATTTGGTAATTCGTGCAGTAATCTCATAATTTTGAAAAAATCTTCGAGCTGTGTTGTCATCGTTATAGTTTCCAGCCCCAGGTTTGGGTTTGTCTATATGAAGACCAAATCCTCATGAGAGTTACTCTTCTTATCACGGATTTTTCCGTACAAATAGATTCCGTCTAATAATTTTGCAAAACTTATTTACAGGAATGTAAGACCAATAATGCATCAATCAATAGCACGTTCAGCCATCATTTTACTAGTTTCTACTATTTTACTTATTACTTAAATCAATTCATTTCGCATTCAATAATTAGATTTTGAATAAAATATAAATATTTTCATAGCTTGGAGTGTTAGAAAAGAGAGCGTAAATGCCGCAGAGGCAAAAAGAGGCAAAGATTTTTATTTTGGTGTTATTGAGAAGATTTCAGAGTATCTTTAGCATATGGTCGCTTAGAGGCCATCAGTGGCCAAATTGTACTTTTTCACTTTTAAAAATTGAAAAAAAAAACATAAATATCTATAAAAAAATTTCATTTTAAGAAGTCGTTAATAATTAAGTCTTTAGCTGTAAAGATGATTTAAAATAACACCTTTTCATACATAACAATGGTATATTTGGTATCGAAAAAGCAAATTTTAAGAAATTTTATATTAAATGGTAGATTCGTACAAAAAATGTTATGGTATTAAATTAAATAAAAAAATTTCTTGAAAAATATATATAAAAACATAAACTTTGCTGCATCATCTAAAAATGGGAAAACTAATGATAGCGTTATATAGAATAAAGTCTTAGCTTTCCGGGCATATTAAATTTTTATCAAAAAACTCATTTCTAAATATTTACTTTATGCCAAGTTTACTTAAAGGAGACCCCAATGTGCAGTGTGTTTTTATTGATAAATCATTCTGTGAAATTTGTATCTAGTAATATTTATAAGGGTTTTCATAAAAAGTAGCTTACACGTGGAGGGTATTTAAGATTCGGCATAGCCGAATATAGCACTCTGACTTGTTTTTTTTTTTTTAATATATGTTAAATTGAATAATATGGAGTTTCTGACTGAAAAATTTTGTTATCTTTATCACTTCCTAGTAAAAAAAAATTAAAAATTAAGTTATACACATTTACTTAAATTAAAAAAATATTTTTGTTGGAAATAGTTTGTATATTTACATATTCTATGGTAAATATACAAATTATTTCCACTTGAAAGTTAAAAACAACTTTATTTTATGGTGGCTGGTCATAATGTCCATGGACGTTATGGCAAACCAAACTGTTTCATTACACTTTCATAAGTCTCAATGTCCATGAGATTAGTGGCATAAAGTCCATGGATTACAAATAGTCAATTTATCATTATAAGGTTTGATATGACGAAGCCGGTATTCCAAATACACCAGAGTTTAAAACCCCTTTAACTTTTTTAAATGAATCCAAAGTACAATAGTCAGCCTTTTTTATTCATGGTGAGAGGGGTATGGTCCTTGATGTACCTATTTTTTGTATTTTTTAACAAAAACTATAAACTTCTACTTATATGATTTAGAACAATTTAATGGGTATCAATTGAAAATGGTAAATTCCGAAGACTTTTTTAAATGAATCCAAAATACAGCCTTTTTTATTCATGGTGAGGAGGGGTGTGGTGCTTGATATACCTAATTTTTGTATTTTTTAACAAAAACTATAAACTTCTATATGATTTAGAACAATTTAATGGATATCAATTGAAAATGGTAAACACCAACATACTTCCACATAAAGTATTTTTAACATGACATGATAAAAACTAAAATAATATCTTTAATGGTTTTTATACTTTTACTAGCTTTTTGTACCCGGCGTTGCCCGGGATTTTAAGTGATTTATAATATTAAGTCTATAGATCAATGTATGCAAATTAACATTGACTTTGCTTTTTACCCCTGAAATTAATATGGCGAAAGTAAAATATACATTCAAAATATATAATTCAGAACAACTTTCACAATATTTACCAAAAACACACAGTTCCCTTCTTATCAAAATTCTTTAGGCTTGAATGGTAAAAAATTACCTTAAAATGTTTAATTTCATAAAGCTATAAAATATTAATACTTAAAATTTCGGATTTCTAATTATTTTCTTCTTTAAAGCATGATTTGAACTCTTCAAAGCATTTGAAAATATATATACAAAGGTTTCCCGGTTTAACGAATAGGTACTCAGTTTAGCGAATACACGATTTAACGAACGGTCAAATTGTTTCAATTGAGTACCTTATATTACGAATAAATGAGTAAATTTTGTACTCGATATAACGAATTTCAAAAAAAATTTCTTTAAAATAAATTTAAGTAAGAATAAAATGAAAAAGACATTAATTATACCTAATTTTTAAATACATAATTCTTTCATTCCAAAAATTGATAATAAAGAAAGGAAAATGTTTTTTTTTCACAATAGGTTCCATCTTCGCTCTAAGGGGTACATGGTCAAGGTTTTGGGAACATTATCTCGAATTCAGAACTACTTACGTATTTTTATTATATATAAAATATAATAACAGTATCGCCTTAAATTTGATGTATTACACGGGCAAATATGATAAACTCTTCTAGAGATATGGATCGGTAAAGTCGCAAAACTGCCAAAAAAGATTTTCAAAACTTTGAGGTCCGAGTGGCACGTATTAACAACTTTCAACCGTGCTCAAACGTTGGCAATCTTAAAATCTAACAATATGAAACATTTTAGGGAGGTGCCCCCAAAAAATCCGACATAGATTTTCTAAAACCATCCTAATATATTTCAATAACACAAACGGAGTGCTCTAAAAATTTAATATGAGTTTACTAACTATGCCAAATAAGATAAGAATTTTTAAAAAATTTCTGCCGGCTGTCCCCTTTGTGCCGACCACTGATTTAAATTGTAGACCGCCAATTTTTATAAAAATATTTAAAAAATTCAAATTAAACATAATGGAGGAAAAATGAGAATTTAATAAATAAATAAAAAAATAAATAAATAAAACCTTTAAAACAATTATCTTGTCTGAAAAGTATGTATGTAAATAAGCATTATTAGCTTTATATAAAGTTGCTAGAGTGTATTTCTAGAACCTCCCTGGATCTAATTGTTGCAATTAAATCAAATCCAACCACACAGCAAATAAATGTTCCGTTCAAGATCGTCTCCTACCTTCTCGATCGTTCTATATGGTTTAAAGGATGGATGTTTTAGTGATTTGTAGTTAGCGTTGTCGTAAAACGTTTACGCATATTCAATACTTTAATTCTACTAGTAACATTTTGGGAGCCATTTTTAATGCCAACAAACGAAGAGGATTCGTTATCAAAGTTTGTAAGCTGTAACTGCTTCTGATTTTGTATCATGGGCTTGACATGAATTTTATTGGGTAGAAAGAGTTTAGTCAAGACTTTTCTTTGATCGTGCTGTTGATGATGATAATCGGCTGCCTGTTGCGTTGCTTTTTGATCTGTATGATGATGGTGTGCTTGTTGTGTTTGTATTTGTTGCTGTTGTTGTTGCTGCTGTTGATGATGCTGCTGCTTTATTGCTGCCGTCAAAGACACGTACGCAGCTGGGGCTTTGAGCAGTAAAATGCTGTTTTTGTTCTCATCTGGTTGCGATAAAGATGAGCAGGAAATTGGTGACACGGATGATGTATATTGCGTTGGTCGTTGTTTCTGTTGAACAAGCATTGTTTTGGCTATGGACAAAGGTGTTGTGCGACCATTAATGATAGTTGCTTCTGAACGTTGATCAACACCTTGAACATCCTCAATCGATGTTAGTGTAGTTTCATAACTGCAGAAATTGTCTTTAATGGTTTGCAGGAGAGTTGAGGGAATTTTCCGCACAAATACTATCCCCTTTTTGGACTGCAAGATTTGATCGCTAGCCTCTGGGTTTGGTTCTTCTTCAAACTCCTCTTGAATAAGATCATCTGTAATGGATTTATGCTCTTTGCCATCGTAGTTGTTAATCGATACGCAGGGGGAAATGTATGAATTATGTGTATTGTTGGAATCGTTATCCAACAAATCTAATTTAAGTTTTACCGTTGAATCATTCACCACATGTCTATTACTACTGTTACAGTAGTGATTTGGTTTAAGGACACTTTTGTATTCTAGCTCATTTGGTTGTGACTGCAGCTCCTCAAAGTCGAACTCGGTTTTTATAATTCGTTTGCATTCTGTATTATGTCACAACATGTCATCTTTCTGGTGTTGACTGTCATCGATATTGTTGTCGCTTAGTTCGAAATCATCGTGTACCAAATCCAGATCCATATCTCCGTCGTCATCTAAATCAAGTGAGGATGAATGCTGATGATGGTGAGAAGAAGAAAGTTGTATGTGTATATTGCCAATATTGTTGCGACTATTGTTAATATATTGCTGACTGCCATTGTTTGAATTACTATGATGACCCGAGTGACTTTGAAGGCTCTGATTATGGTTATTGCTACTAGAATTTGATTGATATGATGAGTTCTTTCCACCATTATGACCAGATATATTGCTATTTCCGTCATCATCTCGCCATTTATCCATTGAGCGACGTCTGGCATTCATAAAAAAGTTACCCACAGTTGTTGGTTCTAATCCGAGTTGCCGTGCAATTGTTACTTGCATTTCTTTTGAAGGCCTTTTAGTTTCCTACAAAAGTACAACACATGTATATATTAATAGATATGACAAATTTTGTAGCAAACAACTTGTTAGTAATATTTAAAAATAGTAATTCTATATATGGGGAATTTCATGTCAAGTGACCCAACTAAAAAAATCGATTTTGACGAAATTTGCACCAAGGTTAGTACTATTGGATAGTAGTTCACAAATTTATCGGTCAAGCTGCCGGATTTAGAGGGGTCAAAGTTGAACAATTTGGTCATACGGGTTTTTATTCAAATGAGTGTAACTTTTCACCTATTAGTCCTAGCAAAAATTGTCCAAAGGAGTTCAGATAGCTATTTCTTCATTCTATCCAATTTGGGGATGAGAGTGGGATATCTATCGAAAAATAATATTTTAACTCAATAAAAGTTTTTTTCAATATTCAAAATGGACGCTTTTGTTGTTTTTTTTTTTTTTTTTTTTTTTTTTGTGCTCAAAAGAAAAAGGCAATGGTCTAAGCCTTTATGGGCTTCGTGATTACTTAGTGGGATACGAGTGGGATATATACAGTGGCGACCATATCAATCAAGTTATATTATAAAAACCTAATAAAATCCAGAAAATATTTAAAAAATTTAGATATCTGATTTAAAATAAGCAATAGAAGTATAAGAAAAGAAAACAATATAAAATTCGCGAATATTAAACTTTATCTCAAGTTTTAGCCCATTTTATTAAAAAAGTCAATGTATCCACTTTTGCACATTTAAGTTTAATTAATCTGCCAACACAAATAAATTTAACAAGTGAGAGTGTTATATTCGGCTGTGCCGAATCTCATATACCCACCATCAAACCGTATGCCGTAAAAGGAATGCTTCCCTATAAACATCAGGGTGATATTTCTCATCAAATTAACTGAAGAGGACTTTATATGAGAAATAGGGCTTATTTTATTGACCGTTTTTATAAAATTTTTCATGATTTTTTTTAGAAACATTCCGTCACTTACCGCATTAAATTCGGTAGGAATATTTACATTCCTATAAATGTTTCTTATATCAAATTTCATAATTGTTCACGTATTTTTAAGTCAGCAATGATCGATGTGCCAATGATTTGGTAGAGTGATTTTAACTCGTATAAAATATATACTTATATGTGTGTGGAATGTCATCGCTTTTCTCGTATTTCTAAGCCAGTAATGAGCTTTAAAGTTATTTTCTGCAGGGAAGCTTATATGGGGGTCAATCATATGCAGAATCTCATAGAAGTCAGTAGAGAGGTTCTGGCTCGTAAAAAACTTACTTATGTCGAATTTCATCTTTATACTCGTATTTTTAAGCCACTAATGGTCGTTAAAGTCTTTTTTTGAAGGGACCTTATATGGGGGGCAGGGTCAACTATGGACCTTGAAACTTATGTGTGTCGAACTGCATCGCTATACTCGTATTTGTAAACCAGTAATGAGCGTTGTAATCATTTTTTGAATGGAACCTTATATGGGGGTAGGGTCAATTATGGACCGATCCACATAAAATTTGGTAGAGAGGCTTTGGATTATAAGAGCGTTAATGTCATTTTTTGAATGGGGCCTTAAATGGGGGGTAGTCTTAATTATGGACCGATCCTAATAAAATTTGCTAGGCAGATTTTGGATCATATGAAACTTATTTGTGTCGAATTTTGTCGCTATACTCGTACTTTTAAAACAGTTATGCCCGTTAAAGCTGTTTTTCGGGGGTCCGCTTGTATGGGGGCTATATGTAGGGTCAACTATGGACCGATCCACATAAAACTTGATTAAGAGATTATGGGGGGTAGGGCCAATTATGGACCGATCCACATAAAATTTGGTAGATAGGTTTTTGGATAATAAGAGGCTTAATTATGTCAAATTTCATTGCTATACTCGTATTTTTAAGCCAGTAATGAACGTTAAAGTCATTTTTTGATGGGGACCTTATATGAGGGGTAGGGTCAACAATAGGGTCAGAGGGAATTGGGTTTCCGACCTCAAGATTTTTGCCGTTCGTTAGCGTTAGTAAGCCATTTTAGTAGTCCTGGTTAACGAAAATTCCCAACCGTATGTGTCATACACAATTTTTCCATAGTTTTTAATTGTTCACTGACTATTTCCGAATAAAGCTGCATAATAACATAATTACTCCATTCGGTTGCTTGTCTTTCGAAGAAATTTAAGCATTTCCCCAATACATTCAAAGAACGTAAGAGCAATGCTTCTATTGTACACTTTTTTATGACACTTTTTTATCAGCATTATTTTTGGCTGTTTGTTTTCTGCAATAAAACATTTTAGTTTTTATCAATAACTGTACTCTAACAAAGACTTTTGTAGAACTAAATTTGGTGTGCACTTTCTTTTGACGCTCACAGTATGTGGAACTTATATTGATTAGGTCGAAAAAAATTATTGATTTTCGGATATAGACTTTTTACGGGTGCTATGACCTATTATGGGCTGATCTTGCCGATGTCAAACAATTTAGGACAATGATTTACATATTTACAAACCATGTTTCTGACGAGTTTTACTTCGACATTTTAGCGGAATGATTTATCTATACACAAAACATGCTGATGTTCACAAAACATATTGAAGTTGAGTTTTATCCCGTTAACTTTTATTGTTAATGAAATTGAGCATTTATGTTATTTTTGGAAATGATCCTTATGTGGGAGTTGTGACCATATAAAATTTGGTACAAGTATTGCTCACATATACAGAAATATTACTATGAAATATTTTTCCGATCGGTCCATAATTGGTCATAGCTCCCATACAAGGTCCCCTCCCGAAAATCCCTTAAACGCACATAACTCATTACTAAATTAAAATATCCATATAAAGTTTGGTACAAGTATTGCTCTCACACACAGAAATATTACTCTGAATTTTTTTTTCGATCGGTCCATAATTGGTCATAGCTCCCATACAAGGTCCCTTCCCGAAAATCACTTAAACGCACATAACTCATAACTAAATTAAGATATCCATATAAAGTACAAGTATTGCTCATATGCACAGAAATATTACTGTGAAATTTTTTTCCGATCGGTCCATCCTTGGTCATAGCTCCATTGCTCTTACATACATAACTTACACTATAAAACTGTTCTACGATCGGTCCATACTTGGTCCCCTCCAGAAAATCACTTAAATGCACAATATTCATTACTAAATAATGATATAGATACAGAATTTTGAAATTTTGTCTTTATATACATAATTGGTCAAAGCTCCCATACAAGGTCCTTTTACGAAAATCTCTTAAACGCCCATTACTCATTACCAAATAAAGCTATTGATACAAAATTTGGCACAAATATTAGTTTGGTATACAAAAATTCTATTTTAAGATTTTTTCACGATCGGTCCATAACATGGGTGCGGTCGGTCCCATGCAAGTTTCCCTTCAGAAAATCACTTAAACACACATTACTTATTACTAAATTACGATATAGATACCAAATTTGACTGAAATATAGCTTTTATGTACAGAAATTTTGCTTAAAGAATTTTTTACGATCGGTCTGTAATTGGTCATATCTCCCATACTAGGTCCTGCCCCTAAAAGCACTTTAACCGTATTTAACTAGTTGCATTATCAATTTGTGTAGAACAAAATTATATATATGTATTTTGAAAGTCCTTAAATCTTTCACACACATGTACATTATTAAATATCGTTAGAGCATATTTTAGGGCGCTATAAAAATATAAAAGAAAATGTAATGTTCAATAAATTTTAGAATTTTTGTAACAGATTTAAGCTGTTTTTCTATTTAAGACATGAGAAAACTTGTTTCTATAAATATTTGATCAATTAAAAAAGTATTAATATAAAAGTAGCTGGTGGAGGGTATTTAAGATTCGGCTCAGCCGAATATAGCACTCTAACTTGTTTTCTTTTATTATACCCTCCACCACCATCTGTGGTGAAAGGTAAGTTTGTCATTCCGTGTGTAACACCAAGAAATACTAATCTGAGACCCAATAAAGTATATATATTCCTGGTCCTTATCAAATTCTGAGTCGATTTAGCTATGTCCGTCTGTCCGTCCCTCAGTCTGTGTAAAACACGCTCACGCAAAAGCGATGCTAAATAAATTAATGAAATTTGGCGAAAAGATTCACTATTGTCCTAGGCAGTTTGGTATTGAAAATGAGCAAAATCGGTTTACATCGAAACGAGTTATGAATCAAAATTTAAAAAACTCCGGAAAATGCATTTATCGTTAATTACTTCTGGTATAATGAACTTATCTTTACAAACTTTTACAATTAAAAGTTGTATATCAATTGAATTCATATAAAGGAAAATATTTCACGATCGGCCCATATTTGGTCAGAGCTCCCATATAAGGTCCCCTCAGTGTTGCCATATATTTTTTGAAGAAAACTTTTTATTTTTATGAAAAAAACTTTTTTTCAACAAAAAAAACTTTTTTTGTACTAAAATTACAAAATACCCAAGAAAAATTAGTGAAAAAATTAGCAAATTGAGGAATTTTAAATAGCTTAATGATAATTGGTACAGAACATTTCCTTAACATCAGTAGCAAGGAATTACTGGATATTGTGGTCTTAGACACCATAAATTTACACTTGAAATGTCATGATGAATCTATGTGGATTCTGTATACTACAAGAGGAAACCTCTGAACTTTTGTAACTACCCGTCATTGGGAACTCGAAACACGAAGATTTTGTCTTACCCAGACCCAGATGATATCTTCAAACACCCACCGATTAATCCATTTATCTTCATGCGCGAATTTGGCCTAGTATGGTGAACCAATGGGCTGCACAAATATGGTCGAAGTGCATTGTGTCCTTAACGTCTATTCTAAGGGATTAAGGTCATCAACACCGGTCAATTTTTTTTTCAGTTTTTAGGAATATCTCGAATATTAATGGTATAAAATATTATTTTGTTAATGGTAAACATTGTTTTTTTATTTTAAACTTATTTATTGATTAAATAAAATAAAAACTGAAAAACTGTATAAATTTTCAAAAAACTTTTTTTATTGGAATAAAACTTGAAAACTTTTTTGAATCTCAAAAAACTTGCATAAAAAGGGAAAACTTGACATATGGTAACACTGGGTCCCCTCCCAAATATCACTTAAATTCACATTACTCATTACCAAACAATGATATCCCCAGCAAAAAAAAAATATAAATATAAAATATTTGCTTACAAATTCACTAGAAAAATCACCAGAACTCATCGAGTAAAGTGCTTACAATTCTACTAGAAAAAGTATTTATTTTTGTTTGAGATGTTCCAAAAGTAAGTCAGTATTGTTTGGTTGGAAATAAGTTGTTTTTTTAGTAGAGTTATTAATAGAATATTTATGAAAAAATAAAAAGTCGACACAGTCTGGGATTGAACTCAGTACCTTCCGTCTGCCAGTTGAATTCTCCACTCACTACACCACTGCTTAGCTGTTTTAATGTGCGTCAAATAATAGTTTTCACACACAAAGGCTATTTTATTTTCTGTTTGTCTAAAAATAGACATTTGATATCGTGTGCACAAAAAAGAAACAAGTTAGAGTGCTATATTCGGCTGAGCCCAATCTTAAATACCCTCCACCAGCTACTTTTGTATTAATACTTTTTTAATTGATCAAATATTTGTAGAAATAAGTTTCTAGAAAAACCCCAAGATTTAAACAGCTTAAATTCTTTAAGCTAAATTTCTGTACATAAAAGCTATATTTCAGTCAAATTTTGTATCTATATCGTAATTTAGTAATAAGTAATGTGTGTTCAAGTGATTTTCTGAAGGGAACCTTGCATAGGACCGACCGCAACCATGTTATGGACCGATTGTGAAATACAATTTTTGTATACCAAACAATATTTGTGCCAAATTTTGTATCAATAGCTTTATTTGGTAATATGTATGAGAGCTATGACCAATTATGTATATAAAGACAAAATTTCAAAATTCTGTATCTATTAGGGTGATCGACTCGGTTTTTCAACCGGTTTTTTCTGCTTTACCAGTGTCGGTTTCTAAATGTTGATTTTTTGAATATCGAATAATCCGGTTTTTTCACTTTTTAAAAACCGGTTTCGAATACTTTTATTTGCTTTGTTTTCTAAGATTACTTAAATTAAATTTTGAAAAAAATAATACAGCCCGTCTAAAATTTAAAAATATACGAGTCGAGGAACTAGAGTTTATTTTTCTAAAGCACCTTTGGTTAAATTTTTTTGATTTTGCTAATAATTAAGAAAAATTATTTATAAAATTGATTGGAATAATTGTTTGATAAAATTTTACCAATCTTAAGATTGTATTCCAATTACAATAATAAATTTGCGGCTGAAATATTATGGAAGTGTTGGAATGCCTATGAAAATTGCCAGGGACTTTAGAATAAGCTGGGATTACATAGTATCGTATGTTTAACAGAAGTGTCCTACTTTTGTCTTAATTTTTTATTACATTAAAGAAATAAAGTAAATCAGACGACTAGATCTAAAGTTATAATCTTTTAAACTGATAAAAATCAGTTCGGACCATGTTTTATTAATCAAATTTAAACATAAACATTAATTTTTTTAAATTAAAATAGATTTTTTTAGTTATAGTAAAAAACCGGTTAACCAGTTTTTTCCGAATTTGAAAAATATCAACCGGTTTTTTTCAAATGTCAACTATTCGAACTATTCGAAAACCGGTTTTTGGAAAATGTCGAATAATCGATCACCCTAGTATCTATATTATTATTTAGTAGTGTCCGACCGAACGTTCGGGTACTGGTTCGGAGTTCGGTAAAAAGTGAGGTTCGGTCAATGTTCGGTGTCCGGCGAAATTTTGACCGAACGCCGAACTTTTTATAAAATGTTTTTTTTATCATATTTTTATATCATCAAAAAGATTTAAAAATGCTGAAAATCTGTTTACAGAAGTTATCATACATCCTGGCTGTACAATAAATTTCGGATATACATAGGTACAAAACTTTTTAACCGTTCGTTTTTTCGGCTGATTTGAAAAACTGTTAACCATAAACTGATTAAAAAGCTAAGAAAAATAAAACATTTAATTTGAATTATCTAGTGTCGATTATAAATCTTTTCTTATTCCCAAACTATTTAGACATGTGTGTCACTCTCTTGAAAGAACGATAGGACCTAAACTATTGTTGCAGTTTGATTGGTATTCAAAATGGACAAAATCGGTTTACATTTGGACATGGCCTCCATATAATGTTCGCTTTAGAAAATTACTAACGTTCATAACAGGCTTAAAAATACTAGTAATTTTATGAAATTTTTTTATGAACCAAAATTTCATATAATTTGGCAAATTGAAATTTGCGAATTGTGTTAAGTATTGTATATATATTTTTTATTTTTTTAAAAACTAATTTTACTGATTCGATAAAATTCATTTTGATTTCGATACATATTTAAAACGAAATTTTGATCACATTGGATCATAATATCATGTATAACAATATTATGATAAATACAAAAATATCATGATGAAATATTTTGACGGTATTTAATAATATGGGCAATTCCATGAAAAGGTAAACCACGACTGAAAAAATAAAACCCCTATAACTTTTGCATTTTTGAAGATAATTCAACAAAAATTGGTATATGATCTTTTGTAGCGCCAAAGACGAAGACTGTTGAAAATTTTTGAAATCGGTCAATTTTTACACCTCGCCCCCATACAAACGGACCCGCAAATATCTCTTTTTAGTTCATATTTATGTTTATTATAATACTATTCCTTCCAAAATCAGCAGATCTATAATGTATATAAGCCTAAATCATTATTAGACTTCATTTGACCTTAGTTCCATTCAAAGTTTAATTTCAGAAAAACACTTAAACGTCCGTAACTCACTTATAAGCACTAGTATTATAATAAAATTTGGCACAAATAAGTCTTATATGAATAAAAATCCCACCCCAAAATTTTATGAGGATCGGTCCATATTTGACCCTAGTCGCCATATAAATTCTGTTTTTTAATTTTATCTATAAATTGCTTAAACATGTATATAGGTCGGCCATGTCCGACTGCACTTTCCTAATCCTTTTTATTTGTTGAGGTGTGTGTGTGCATGTATTTCCAAAATATATATTTTATAACCTAAAAAAAAAAATCAGGAGAAAAATCTGTCACATACGTTGTGTCACGTACGATATTCAAAAATGTTCATTATAAAATTATATTAATTTTTATTTTTATTTAAAAATTATGGATTACGAATGAAAAATATGTCCCATTGTGAAAGAAATTAAAACAAAAAAGATACACCTACAGAATTCGCAGATTTTCGTAAATATTTACATGTACTTCAAACACACTTCCGTTTTTCCTCACGAATGATATCGCTATATTTTAATCCATATGTTGGAAAACAAGATTCCGAATGGGATGATTCCTTTTGCAAGTATAGTATTCTCAGAATGGAGCAGAATATCAATATTGTTTTGCAAGCACTCCCATTTTTACCAAATCTATACCACTCTGAAGGCGTACGAACGTCACGTACAATCGTATGGAAATGCCCATATGATAATTTAAAATTGTTACAATAATGATATGTTTAAACTACAATCATAATTTTATTCATAATATGTTGCTCTTAGAACATGGTTATCACAACCATGTTTTTTCTCAGCGTGCTCTTACAGATAATTATATCATTGTCATTAAATCGTTTAAAAACCAAAAATAAAAAAGTATTATTTTTCATTTAAAAAAGTTCGTGTTCACCGAGCTTTGAAAACTGAACAATGTTTGGGTTCGGCCGAACTTTCAAATTTACCGAAGTTCGGGTTCGGTACCGAACCAAATTTTGAGTTCGGTCGAACTCTATTATTTAGTAATGAATATTGTGCATTTAAGTGATTTTCTGGAGAGGACATAGTATGAGAGCTATGACCAAATATGGACCGATCGTAAAACATTTTAATAGTGTAATTTATGTATATAAGAGCAATATTTGTGCTAAATGTATGGATATCAATATTTTGTTATGAGTTATGTGCGTATTGTATTACTAGAAAAAAATTTCACAGTAATATTTCTGTGAGAGCAATACTTGTACCAAACTTTATATGGATATTTTAATTTAGTAATGAGTTATGTGCGTTTAAGTGATTTTCGGGAGGGGACCTTGTATGGGAGCTATGACCAATTATGGACTGATCGGAAAAAATTTCATAGTAATATTTCTGTGCATATGAGTAATACTAGTACCAAATTTTATATGGATATCTTAATTAAGTAATGAGTTAGTTTGTATGGGAGCTATGACCAATTATGGACCGATCGAAAAAACTTTCACAGTAATATTTCTGTGCATATGAGCAATACTTGTACCAAATATTATATGGATATCTTAATTTAGTAATGAGTTATGAGCGTTTGAGTGATTTTCGGGAAGGGTCCTTGTATGGGAGCTATGACCAATTATGGACCGATCGGAAAAAAATTTCATAGTAATATTTCTGTGCATATGAGCAATACTTATTCCAAATTTTATATGGATATCTTATTTTAGTAATGAGTTGTACGCGTTTAAGTGATTTTCGGGAAGGGTCCTTGTATGGGAGCTATGACCAATTATGGACTGATCAGAAAAAAATTTCATAGTAATATTTCTGTACATATGAGCAATACTTATTCCAAATTTTATATGGATATCTTAATTTAGTAATGAGTTATGTGCGTTTAAGTGATTTTCGGGAGGGGACCTTGTATGGGAGCTATGTCCAATTATGGACCCATCCAAAAAATTATTTCTCTTAATGAATTCTATTGACATGAGATTTTAAGTTGTAAAATTTTGTGAAGATATCAACATTCTGACGGAAGTTATTAACAAAAAACTAATTTTCCGGGAATATGTACTTTTGTATGGGAGGTATATGAAATTATGGACCGATTCTGGCAATTTTCAGCAGGAATCGAGATACTGTGTAGAAACGAACGTATGATGACTTTCATGAAATTATCTTGCATAGTTTTCGAGAAAATTACATCAGAATGTATAAAAAATGCTTATTTTTTTCGTAGTTGTTTTAAAATTTGATTCACAACTTTTCCCTATGTGAACCGATTTTTTGATAATAATGGATATTTTAGCTGAATTTCGTTAATTTCCATTGCTTCGTTTTAACGTGAGCGTATTTTACACAGACAGACAGACGGACGGACATGGCTAAATCGGCTCAGAATTTCATAAGGACCCAGAATATATATACTTTGTTGGGTCTCAGATGAATATTTCTTGGTATTACACACGGAATGACAAACTTATAATACCCTCTATCACCACTGATGGTGGTGGAGGGTATAAAAACAGAAAAAGTAACTGTTTTATTTTTGTTTGTTTCTTTACTTTGATTTTTTTAAGACTTTACCTACAAAGTAAGTCATTAATAAAGTACTTAATGGTAATCATTGTAAGCAATGATTTTGCTGGGTCCATACAATATTTGACACAGGCATTACTTTTGTATACAAAATGTTATTTTGAATTTGTTTCTGAAAATCACTTTAATGCACACCACTTATTACCAAATAGCTATAAAATATTATAGAAAGTCGTGTTTATAATGCTGCGAAAACAGATTTAAAATATTTAATTCTTTGCCTGTTCTATTAGAAAAGAGGATTTATCTTCCCTAAAAGAAGCTGGTGGAGGGTATTTAAGATTCGGCTCAGCCGAATATAGCACTCTAACTTGTTATACCCTACACCACTTTAGTGGGGAGGGTATATTGGATTTGTGCTGATGTTTGTAACGCACAATAATATTGGTCCTATACCCACCTTAAAGTATACCAATCGGCTTAGAATCATTTTCTGAGTCGATTTAGCTATGTCCGTCCGTCTGTCCGTCCATGTAAACCTTGTAGTCAAACTACAGGTCGCAATTTTGAAGATAATCCAATGAAATTTGGCACATGATCTTCTATTGTTCCAGGGACGAAGACCGATATTAACGAATGGTTAATATCGGTCCATTATTTCACCTAGCCCCCATACAACTGAACTCCCGAATAGGGCTTGTAAGCCTTGTAATCAAACTACAGGTCGCAATTTTGAAGATAATTCAACGAAATTTCGCAGATGATCTTCTATGGTACCGGAGACGAAGCCTACTGAAAATGGTTAATATTGGCCCACT
Organism: Lucilia sericata; assembly: GCF_015586225.1. Taxonomy (NCBI): domain Eukaryota; kingdom Metazoa; phylum Arthropoda; class Insecta; order Diptera; family Calliphoridae; genus Lucilia; species Lucilia sericata. The sequence goes on along the minus strand of NW_023994372.1, from coordinate 116,179 downwards.
TTCTCACCTAGCCCCCATTTTAATCAAACTACAGGTCGCAATTTTGAAGATAATTCAATGAAATTTGGCAGATAATCTTCCATGGTACCGGAGACGAAGCCTACTGAAAATGGTTAACATCGGTCCATTATTTCACCTAGACCCCATACAACTGAACCCGACAAATAGGGTTTTTAAATTTATAATTATGTTTAATATACTCGCATCTTGACAAAAAGCTGCAAAACCAAGTTCTGTACTAGCCTTGATGACTCTCATGAATTTTATAATCATAGGGTCTCATTTGACCATAGCCCCTATACAAATCCCCCTTCAAAATTTGACTTAAATGTCCACAATTTTATTCAACAATAAATAGCTTAAGTACCCAGCAAAAAATAATTGATGTCATACTTTACAAACGACATCTTAATCACATCTAAAAATGCGACTGCATACTTTTCGCTTTTATAAACCAAACATATACTTACGAATTAAATCACAGTTAAAAATGAGAAAAGAGTTGTAGAAAAGTCACTACAAACAACATATTCGAAGTACTTCAAATTTTGATGAAAAACCAATGAAATTTACATAAGCGTTTCATTGAAAGAATGTGGTTTATTTTTGACATACAAATATCGGATTTTTACAGCTTCTAAAGATAAGATTAGATGTAGTTCAAAGTTGTCAAAAATGAACAACATCTCTCCAATGACACACTAATGTAAAATTCATAGGTTTTTCACCTGAATTTGAAGCACTTCGGGTTACTAGTTGTGATGAAAATTCTACATCTTTTTCCACACTTTTTTTGCTGGGTATAATTCAAGGCAAGGTGCAATTCAACTTAAGTGCTTTATTATGAAAACAAAATCACATTTCATTTTTGTAACAGGTGTAGGGTATTATATGGTCGGCCTCGCCCGACTATAATTTCTTACTTGTTTATTAATAACTTTGTATATATGTATATGTCAATAATTGATAGTGTTGAATGTTGCAGTAGTAGTCTAAAAAACACTTTTAATAGCCATATATCAGAGCTAAATAACCAATGTTATTTATTATACACAGTAGTTTTCGTTTATAGTCATCACTGTTATAAGGTCTTTTCGCGTACTTTCCAGTAAAAAATATCCAGTAACTTTATGATAGAGAGTAATTTTTAATTTACTATCAATCAAAAAAATATCCAAAAAATTACGCGAACTCAAATTTGTAAAAAAAAATGCGAGTTTTTGTTTATAAACAAAGATTAGTAATGCCGTTTTGCTGAAATCTCAATCGCTAACAAAACACCAAAAAAAACAAACAATTGAAACTATGATTTCTTATAAATAACTGGATATTTAAAGTTAACAAAACATCTAGTATCATTACAAATATGTTATTGTTTTAAAACTTCATGTTACAAAAACATATTTGTAAAATAAAAATTTACACAAAATCGCTAAGAGAAAGACGAACTAAATTGTTTTAAAAACGCTAGATTGACAATATTTGTTATGATTTTTCACCAGCGTTTAAATATGCAGCACTAGCACCACCTCTCTTGTATATGACTATAAAATAAATATGAAAGTTTATCATTTTTGTATCACTTTGCTACTAAAAATTGCAGTCATATATATTCGTATTAATATAAAAATTGCAACTCGTGTTTGCAATTTCTAGTAGCAGGCAGACATAATTGCAGGCCAACACAAATATATTTTTGTGCTTTAGCAGCGCACACTCAAATTTGTTAAACTAATATGGCGAGTATTGATGTTATTTTTGTTTGCGATTAGTTTTTCCTAGCAGCAATGTAACTTTATTTTGGTTTTGCTACTGCCAGTTGTAGTTTTATTTATTATTTTTTGGCAATATTGATGCTGCAATTTGTAAATAAACATATGTGGGTATGTATGTAAGTACACTGACAGTTTTATGACATTTCATGTTTGTATGTATGTATGTATGTATGTATGTATGTATGTATGTATGTATGTATGTATGTATGTATGTATGTATGTATGTATGTATGTATGTATGTATGTATGTATGTATGTATGTATGTATGTATGTATGTATGTATGTATGTATGTATGTATGTATGTATGTATGTATGTATGTATGTATGTATGTATGTATGTATGTATGTTATGTATGTATGTATGTATGTATGTATGTATGTATGTATGAATGTATCTATGTATGAATGTATCTATGTATGTACATATGTATGTATGTCGATATTAATATGTATATTTATTATCATCCATATATCGATGATATTCGACCTATAATATCCTGTACTGATTGACATATTAATTATTAAAATATAGTTTAAATATTCTCATAGTTTCTGTATGACATAATACAGAAAATACTACCTTGATATTTGTTTGTTTTTTTTTTTCCTTAATGTATTACAAAATAATATTAACTACATTTCTTCAAAAAAAATTATATAATAATCTTCCACATTTTAACAGTGTGATTTAAATAATTTGTAAGTAAGCTCATTAGAATTCAACGAAAAATATTTTAATTATGTGTGTTCACCCTGTTTTATACAAGGTGATTATAAATTTATTAATTTCTACAACAAAAAATATTTAAAACTACCATTTGGTTATAATATTGTTATAAGTATAAGCATATTATCTTACAACTACATTGCTCAAAAATGTTTATTCATTAGAACAAAATAATAAAAACATCTAAAGAACGCTTTTAATTTGAGTTGTGTTTTATGTCGTCTGCCCATTTTTTTCCCAATGTTCATAATGAAGTTAAAGTTTTTCGTCAAAATTAGATGATTCTGACTCTAATAGTTTCCGATTTCTGTATTTAATTCATATAGGAGGTGCCACTATGTATATTTTACAAAATATTTTTTATGTTGCGAAAAATAATTATCCTTAATTACAGATTGTGGTAACACTAGTATAACTGTTTATTCATAAAATAAAATATAAAAAAACAATAAATAAATTTGCAGCTAGCAGTTGCAAAACAAAATTTAGTTGCTGCCAGGAAAAACTCAGCGCAATTAAAATATCATCAATACTAGCCATATTACTTTAACAGATTTGAGTGTGCGCTGTTATAGCACAAAAATATATTTTTTTCTTGTACAACAAACAAGAGATTAATACTGTTCATTCGTGCTGTTAGAGATTGCAGTGTAACGTCGCAATTTTTCTAGTTAAACATAAAAACAGAACGGCAATATTTAGTAGCAATGTTATTTAAATCTGAAAAAGTTTAAATATTTTTAGTATGACGAGTGATAAAAATGTGTATTTTGCGGCAAATGCTGACTAATATATTAATAAAAGTAAACACTGTTTTTCACAACAAATAAACTCTTTTAAAAACTAATTTATGATAAACAAAATTAAAATAAATCTAATTACAATTATTTTTTTAATATTCGTGTGTTATTAATTTATATATCTCTTTCAAAAAATATAAAATTTACCAAGTTTTCGTTTTCTTTGGTTTGTTTACATATTCATATATAAACCATATGTTGGATATTTCTTACGCTCTCTTACTCTCTCGTTTTAAGTTTTCAAAAGTACGCGAACGGAATCCAGTAACAATTGTTGCAAATTGTTAGTTATATTGTCAAAAGATTACTTTATAGTCCATTTTTGATATAAGCACTTTTCACATATATACCATCTAAAAGTCATGTTATATGAAAAAACTTCACGATATTGTCAGAAGAAGAAGATTAAAGAAATTTTAAACGCAGTAGATATTTTGCGACACTTTTGCTTAGAGCAAGATATAAATTCAAATTTTTTATTTAAAAAAAAAAAGTTACAACTGTAACCAACATCCTCAAGCTAAAACAGACTAAAATTATTGATTTTTAAAATCAAAATAATATAAGCAATATTTTTTAATGAATTTATGTAAATAATATTTATTTCTTTTTAAATTTTTTATATTCACAAAAAAATTAATTTATAAGATCTTCTTTATAAGCACATTCTGGCGTATACAAAAAATTTTGTTTACAATCACTTTAGTATAGTCCTCAATTTGTGTGCAATTAAGGGTTGTGACTATAAGCGAAAAGTACTGTATGTATTTTCCAGAACAACGATCTGTGTTAGTAAACTCCTAAGTATTTCACACAATCTGTTTCCGAAATTTCCTGTCTGTTAATGAAAATTGTACTCTTTGGTTCATTACAATGATGTAAGGGTTTAAATTTTTAAAATTTTGTATTTTTTCATTTAGAACCAATCCATTCATTCGAGCAAACCCTACTATTAAAGACGCGTCATGCTCACAATTAATTTTCAAGATTAAATCCTGCTTGTATGGATAAAAAATACATATGTCATCGACATACATGAACATTTTCCCTCTATGTTCCAAATTGTTAATATCATTCAATTACAATTTAAATAACAATGGGCCTAAAACACTGCCTTGTGGCACACCAAACACAACAGGCCTCATTATACCCTACACCACTTTAGTGGGGAGGGTATATTGGGTTTGTGCTGATGTTTGTAACACACAATAATATTGGTCCTATACCCACCTTAAAGTATACCAATCGGCTTAGAATTATTTTCTGAGTCGATTTAGTTATGTCCGTCCGTCCATGTAAACCTTGTAATCAAACTGCGGGTCGCATTTTTGAAGATAATTCAATGAAATTTGGTACATAATCTTCTATTGTTTCAGTGATGAAGCCTATTGAAAATAGTTATGATCGGTCAATTATTTCACCTATCCCCCATACAACTGAACCCCGAAAAGGGCTTGTAAACCTTGTAATCAAAATAATTCAATAAAATTTTGCACATGATTTTCTATTGTACTAGAGACGAATCCTATTAAAAATGGGTAACATCGGTTCAATATTTGGCCTAGCACCCATACAACTGAACCCCCCCGAATAGGGCTTTTAAGTTCATAATTATGTTCAATAAACTCGTCTCTCGACAAAAAGCTGCAAAACCAAGTTCTATACTAGCCTTCATGACCCTGATGAATTTTTTGATAACAGGCCCTCATTTGACCCTCAAAGCCCCCTTCGAAATATGACTTAAATGTACACAATTTTATTCAACAAAAAATGGCTAAAATATATCTGAGGCAAGGTAAATTCAACTTAAATGCTTTTTTACGTACATTAAATCACATTTTATTTTTATAACTGGTGTAGGGTATTATATGGTCGGCCAAGCCCTTAACTTCTATAGGTACTGTTAAGTTGTAATGAGAGTGATCTTTATTTCAATTATTAATCTTTATAATAATAACAAAGTTCTATCTTATAACTTATAACTAATGACAGGGCGTTTCATATTATAACTAATGTGATATAATGATAATGTTTACACAGGATTATTATGCAACATCTTCCTTTTTTTTAAGTATTTATTACATTTAATTTTTTTTAATTATATTTTTATAGATTTTGGCATTGACAAGAGATCATTGAAAACGTATTACAAAAGTTCATTAACATTTATTTTCAATCAATCTTGAGGGTGGTATTACTCTCCTACCAGTTTCCGTTACATAGTAGTCGTTATAATTTTGGTTGTCTACGTTTTTGATTTGATTTGATTTCAAAACAGTCTCCTCTGTATTAGATTTTAATGAAGGTTCAGGTCGTACTGTTATATGTTGCTCATTTCTACGATAAACTACTCCTTCATTATTCCTTACCAGAAAAGACCTTGGTTCTTCACAATTGTGGAGTATTTCTCCTTGGAATCAAATTGAATTATCATTCTTTCTAAACATAACATTATCACCAGGTTTAATTGGCTTACGGTTTTTTGCGTTTTTATTATAATATTCAGATCATTTTTTGGTTTGATTCTGCACTTCTTGCTCATATTCATCCTTATTAATCCATTTTGACTGAACATTTCGAGTTAATGATGGTAATTTTGTTTTCAAATTTCTTGACATAAGAAGCTGAGCAGGACTATGCTTATTATTTCTTGGTGTTGTTCTGTAATTTAGAAGTGCAATGTATGGACCAGTTCCGCTTTCCTGACATTTTCGTAACATTTTATTGGCAGTTTCAATGAATCGCTCAGCGAGTCCATTTGACATAGGTAAGTATGGACTTGACTATGCTTATTATTTCTTGGTGTTGTTCTGTCATTTAGAAGTGCAATGTATGGACCAGTTCCGCTTTCCTGACATTTTCGTAACATTTTATTGACAGTTTCAATGAATCGCTCAGCGAGTCCATTTGACCTAGGTAAGTATGGACTTGATGTCCTATGGTCAATACCCCAATCTTCACAAAAACATTTAAATTCTTTAAAGCTATATGGTGGTCCATTATAAGAAATAAACTCCTGAGGTCTACCACAAATGGACTTCAGTTTTGTAATAACATTAGAGCTTGAATAGCCATTGCTAAGCAAATCAATTTCAAAATATTTAGTATAATAGTCAACGACTATTAAATAGGCTTTTTTATCAAATTGAAAAATGAAACTTTAAACCAAGGTATGTCATAAACATCATGGGGTTTCATTTCTGATTTAACGTTAGCATTTTTATATCTTGAACAAATTTCACAATTGTTGACTACGTTTCCAACATCATTATATATATTAGCCAATATACTGTTTGGCGAGCTAAACTTTGGCATCTTTGAAAGCTTAGATGACCCTCGTTTTACGTATTAATAATGTTACTACGTAAGTTTTTTGGAATTACAATTTTGTTTCCTTTAAAAATTATATTATCAAGAACAACTAAGTCATCTTTTAACTTGAAATACGGTGCAACATCTCTATCAACCAATTTTTGGTGTTTTGGCTATCCATTTAATATATATTGCTTTAATTTCTGACAAACCTGATCATTACAAGTTTCCTGTTGTATATTTTGTATATTGGGGAACGGGATTTCCATGTGTGATTTTAAAAAATGGCAATGGAGTGAAGCTTCATTATCAAACTCAAGTAAAACTTTTTCTTTTAGAGGAGATCTTGATAATGTATCAGCAATATATAAAAACTTGGCATTTTTATATATGACACTAAAATTATAACATTGTAGGCGCAACATAAAACATTGCAGCTTAGCAGGTATTTTGTACAAAGGCTTGTTAAACCATGCCACCAATGGTTTATGGTCTGTTTCACTTCAGTATCATAAGTATATTGGGGAAACCTTATAAACCCAAATAGTATAGCAAAGAGCTCTTTTTCAATCTGAGCGTAGTTTGTTTGTGTTTCCGTTAATGATGCCGAAGCATAAGCAATGGGATTTTGATCATGTAATATTGCAGCACCAACTGCATATTTTGACGCATCAACGAGTGTCAATGGCTTACTTGGATTAAAATACGTTAATACTGGAGTTTTTGTAATCTCCAATTTTATATTATCAAATTCCCTTTGAATAATTTCATTCCAATGCCACTCGATATCTTTCTTCAGCAAATCTCTCAAATGTTTGTTCTTCAAAGACAAATTTTCTATGAACTATTGTAATTCCGTGACATTGTTCGGTATTGGCATTTCCAAAATGGCCCTTATTTTCTCCTTATCGGGCTTAACACCATCTTCATTGAAGATGTGGCCAATAAACTTGATTTCATTCAGAAGAAATTTAGATTTAGACTTATTAAACTTTATCCCAACTTGTCTTGCCCTTTCTAGCACTTTACTAAGAATATTGTTTTGTCCCTCGATAATTTTGCAAAAATTAAAAAGCCATCTCTATAAATCAATAAGCCATTAATGTTTAATCATTTCCGCGTGAAAGATTTCAGGAGCGGCATTAATAAAAAACGGTAGACGAAGAAATCGATATCTCCCAAAAGGAGTATTGAAAGTACAGATTTTAGATGACTTTTAATTAAGGGGTATCATCTAAAACCCGCAATTAGCTTCTAACGTACTAAAAATTTTTGAACCACTTAACTTTGCTTTACAGTCATCTATGTTGGGAAACTGGAAATGGGGTCGTAATATGGCCTTATTCATGTTTCTAGGATCGAGACAAAGTCTTATTTTGCAATCTGGCTTAGATACTAATACGATTGAACTAACCCATTCAGTAAGTTCGTCAACACGAACAATAACGTGTAGACTAACCATTCTATCTAATTCAACCTTTAGCAGTTCATGTAACGAAAACGGTATTCTCCTGGGAGAATCCACAATAGGATTGACGTTTGGTTTTAACATCATCCTTCAAATATATCGAAATTTTCTTTAATAACATTATCTGTTGATAACATTTTTACTGTTTTTACCAGGCTAATTTTTATAGCTAAATTAAGACCAATAACATTTATACAATTTAAATTAACTATAGAGAAATAATCATAATACTCGTTACGTTCATAAATAAAATTAATTTTAACTTTACCCTTAATCGGCAACATTTCACTACTAAATGTATAAATTGAAGTTTTTGTTGGCTGGATAAAAGTAGATAGACCCAAACTTTCGGCAAGTTGTTGTGACAATATGTTGGCATCTGCCCCTGTGTCGATTTGAAAGTCCACTTCTCTATTGTTAATGAACATTTTTAATATTCCATCCATTAGATTTTATTTCATGTTTATTTTGATGCTTCTCATCTATCACATATTTTATGAACATGATTACTGTTATTTAACATTTGTTGCTTTTTTGTTAACAAATATTTCCTATGTTGTTGGCTGTTGAAGTTTGATTTTATGTAGCTGAGCATCTCTGTAAACATCGATACATTTGTAGTTGTTGATTTAACACCTTGTGCTGTTGTTTGCGGACAAGGGATGAAGTACCAATAAATAGTTCTTCATTATTGGTGTCTGAAAAATTTCTTATGTATTTTTTCCATTGTGTTGGTGTTGTATGTTTTGACAACCATAACTGTTAAAATTGACGCCACTTTGTTGGTTTTGTTGCCTATACTTGTTTAAATTATCGTCACTTTGTTGTTTTTTATTAAAGCACATTTTTGCGTAATAGACTTTTCTATGGCAATTATGACCACACATTTTGCAAACTTTCTGCGAAGAATCTCTAACTTTTCTTTGCACTATATTAAGCCCTAGTCCCTCCAATTGGCTAGCGAACTTACGGGCGGCTTCAATACTTCAATACAATTTTTCCACTCTGTTACCATATTACAGGATTTTAAATTAATTTTAGCAACCACATCAAGTGGTTTTATATCAGTGGACATTTTTATATTATTATACCCTCCACCACCATCAGTGGTGATAGAGGGTATATATAAGTTTGTCATTCCGTGTGAAACACCAAGAAATATTAATCTGAGACCCAACACCACGAAATTTTTCACATATGTATATAATAAGTACAAAAATCATATTACCAACGTAGATTTGTATAGGTCGATTATTGGTCACAGCTCCCATATATGGTCCACTTTCGAAAAATACTTAAATACAAATAACTAATTAAGAAATAAAGATATTGGAATAATATTCAACATAAATATGTTTTGTGTATACATAGTATATCACATTGTAAAATGTTTTTCGGATTGGTCCATAATTGGGCATAGCTCCCATATAAGGCCCATTTCCGATAACCACGTAATCGCACATATTACATAACTGAATGAAGATATCGGTATAAAATTCATCATGAATGTGTTTAAAGTAGATATAAAACACCCTGCGAAATTTTTTCCGGATCGGACCATAATTGGTCACAGCTCCCATGTAAAATCAACTTCAGAAAATTACTTAAATGCACATAACTAATTTAGAAATAAATATATTGAAATATTATTCAACATAGATATGTATTGTGTATACATATATCACTCTGCAAAATATATTTTGAATCGGTCCATAATTGGGCATAGATCGCATATAAGGCCCATTTCCGATAACCACGTAAACGCACATATTTCATAACTGAATGAAGATATCGGTATAAAATTAGTCATGAATGTGTTTAAAGTAGATATGAAACACTCTGCGAAATGTTTTCCGGATCGGTCCATAATTAGTCACAGCTCCCATATAAAAACCACTTCCGAAAATCGCTTAAATGCAAATTTTCAATTAAGAAATAAAGATATTTGAAAAAAAATAGGCTATATAAATAAGTTTTTTTTTCGGATCGGTCCATGATTGTTCATATCTGTCATATAAGATCCACTTCAGAAGATCGCATATTTCATTGATAAATAGAGATATCGGAATAAGTATATTTTGTGTATATAAGATAAATCATTCTTAGAAATTTTGTTCGGATTGGCCAATAATTGGCCATAAAAGTTATATATGATTTCTAATTGATAGCACCCTCATCACGGAAGCACAATTTAAACTTTCACAATTTATTAAATACGTATCTTATATTTATAAAGGTTTTCATAAAAAGTAGCTTACAGGTGGAGGGTATTTAAGATTCGGCATAGCCGAATATAGCACTATGACTTGTTTTTTTAAGTTTTTATTTCGACTTTTCGTTTATTTTTGTTTTATTTAACTAAAGACTTTTTCAACTTATTAAAATTTTTCACCTGACACCATGTTAAGTTGTAATGAGAGTGATCTTTATTTCAATTATTAATCTTTATAATAATAACAAATTTCTATCTTATAACTTATAACTAATGACGGGGTGTTTCATATTATAACTAATGTGATATAATAATAATGTTTACACAGGATTATTATACAACAGGTACTTGTTTTACTTTTATGTTCATTTATTTGTACGAAATTTTTTAAAAAAGCGTAATTCATTATCTCTTATACCGTAAAATGATAGCTTTTGACATAAAATGGTATGATCTACTAAGTCGATATCTTTAGAAAATCATAAAAATGCCTAATGCCTGAAAAACCTCGATCGAAGCCATCACATATACAATTTATTACATTGACAACTGCTTCCTCTGTTCCGCAGCCTTTTAGAAATCCATATTGATTTTTATACATTATTTCCTTAACAGTTAAATATGATGTAAGTTGTGAGTATAAAATCTTTTAAAATACTTTGTCAATGACTGATAATAATGCTAAAGGTCTAAATTTTTCCACTGATCTTGCGTTTATTTCCTTTGGGATTGGTACAATTTTATGAATTTTTAATGAATCTGGATATGACAAAAAATCATGAAATTATTTAAAATCTTCGTCAGAAGCGGACTAAGTTCCTTAGCACATTCATAAATAGTTCTTGTCACATACCATCAAATTTCCAATTGTGTCTTGGATTTGAGTACATATAACGTTTTCGAATTTAAATTGAAATGTTTCTATTTCACTTTTTAATTTTATAACAGATGTTATAAAATAATCATTTAAAGTATTTGCCTTTTCGGAATCATCCAACAAGTTGCCCTGAACATCTTGAAGCTGTATATCAAGATTAGAATCTCTACCGGGGGTTTGATTAAGGACTTTTCAACATTTTCTTGGATTTTGATGAAAATTGTGCAAGTTGTCATGGTATTAAGTGTTCATGGACTCTTTCATGGCTTTTTTTATAATTTTTCTTATTCGTTTTAAGTTGAACTCACAAAATGTTTTTTTACCTAATGAGTGCTTGTAAATTCCCATTAACCCATGGTGTGATCATATACTTTATAGATTTATTTTTCTTAGTAATATTAGTTGATATATACTATACTTAAATTTTTGATGAAATATATTCTGTGTCATCAGAAAGGGTTTCCTGATAAATCATCCGTGTGGATATTGGTATGGATACTTTCCTTTATTTGCTCATAATCATAGTGTTTTCGTAATATTGAAACAAAGTCATTACTCTTTAAAGAAGGGTGTAATCTGATGCAAACTATATTGTGATCGCTAAGACTGCATTCTGCAGACTGCATTCTGATCCAACGACTTACCACTGCAACAATTGTGATAATTCCTAAAGCTGTAACACAAACTTTGTAAATTGTCTATATTTGAATCTCCGAAAAAGACGCAAGGCTCACGATCAAACTTGCTCAACATGTTTTCCAAAAAAGTACTAATATTACATTAGGGAGATCTGTAGAATGACATTATTTTTAGAGGTTTTCCCAAAACTTGTTTATTTAGCAATGTTAGAACAATGGGGTCTATATAATCCTCGTTCTTACATATTTCAATTGAATATACTTCTAAACCGAGAAAATCGTTTACAAAAATGTATTTAGTAGATTTTGTGGTTCCCAATTTAGACCTTGCCATCATTACACTACGTTTAGAAGTTGTAGAAGCGAATTTGATGATCATACTCTTCTTTTTCGAGCTCTTACTATTCAAGAAATAAGCATGTCATTAGCTTTTAACTCAACACCAAGATCTTTTATCACAGAGATTATGGTGTCAATAGCATTAGTATCATCACTATTGATGCCTCTCACAATCATTTTTAACGCGAATGTCATTCAATAGTTTCACTGATTTCTTTAGTTCACTAATTTCAGTTTTCAGTGTTTTTTTTTTTCTTTTTGAAAGATTCAAGTTTAAACACGATATATATAGTAAACTTAATTCTCAAGAAGTTAGAGTGCAATATTCGGCCAGCTACTTTTATATTAATAACCTTTTAGTTAATCAAATATTTGTCGAAACAGGGTTTCTCATCTTTTCTAATAGAACAAGGAAAGATTTAAATCTGTTACAATTGCAAATTTTTTCGCAGCATTATAAACAGGATTTTCTACAATAATTTATAGCGCCTTAAAATAAGCTTTAGAGATATTTAATAACTTCCAGGTATGTATGTATGTATGTGTGTGAAATATTTAAGGAAATTTAGATCATTGGCGGCCAAACATGCCCCTGCGGGCATTGTGTTATTCTCACTCATACACATGCAATACGAATGTTCTCAGCAACAAAACAAAAACAATTTAATTTAGTTGCTCTCTTTATGAAATGATACACAGAGAATATTTTCAAAAGCCGTTACAAATATATGTTTGTATAAATACTTTTGATAGATAGATTTATTATGTAAATAATTATTTACAATTATATTTGTATTGTCATTTATTCAAGCAATTAATCGCCAAAATTTTATCGATTAACGGTTAATTAGATTATATTGCATTACAATAAAATGCGAATATTTATAAACTAAATGTAATCAATGTACATAAGAATGATAATTTCTTTACATAGAAACAACATTTCAAATTAAAATGTACAAAAAAAATATGAAACAAGATGAACTTATTTACTTTCATTGTTATGCATTCTAGAAAATAATAAGTTGTGTTTGCAATTTCTTTAACAAAGCGACATCAACCTGCTTTGTTGAATGCTGTCAAGCAACTAAATAAAATATTTGTATTTTTGATGCTCTTGTTTAGATGTTCGTCTGCGATCGTGTTGTCTACATGTAATTTGCCGAAAATCTTCGTTGTCAGAACAATACTAGCGCCGACGTATGATTTAGATATATATGTGAACTGTTTGTCAGGTTAACTGACAAACGTTAACCTGACAAACGCAAAACCATTCGACGCAACAAAAGCTGAACTAAAAATATGGGTGAGAGAATCCCATAAGGCCTCTTGGAATAATGAAACAGTGGGTAGAACCACGAAGATCCTATGGGGTGACCCTGATGAGAGCAAGACGAAAAATCTTCTCAAAATGAGCAAGTCTGAAGTTAGTATGATGGTACGTATTCTGAGTGGACACTAGGGTGATCGATTATTCGACATTTTCCAAAAACCGGTTTTCGAATAGTTCGAATAGTTGACATTTAAAAAAAACCGGTTGATATTTTTCAAATTCAGAAAAAACCGGTTAACCGGTTTTTCATTATAAATAAAAAATATATATGTATTTTAATTTGAAAAACTTAATGTTTATGTTTAAATTTGATTAATAAAACATGGCCCGAAATGATTTTTAACAGTTTAAAAGATTATAACTTTAGATCTAGTCGTCTGATTTACATTATTTCTTTAATATAAAAAAATTAATCCTAGCTTATTTTAAAAGCCCTGTTTAGTAACTTAAAGCCCTGTTTAGGCATTCCAACACTTCCATAAAATTTCAGCCGTAAATTAATTATTGTAATTGGAATATTATCTTAAGATTGATAAAATTTTATCAAACAGTTATCAATTTTACAAATAAATTTTTTTAATTAATTAGGAAAATCAAAAAAGTTTAACCAAAGGAGCTGTAGAAAAATATACGCTAGTTCTTCGACTCGAATATTTTTAAAATTTAGACGGGCTGTATTACTATTTACTTAAAATTTTCATTTAAATAATCTTTGAATACAAAGCAAATAAAAGTATTCGAAACCGGTTTTTAAAAAATGAAAAAACCGGGTTATTCGATATTCGAAAAATCAACATTAAGAAAAAACCGACACTGGTAAAGCAGAAAAAACCGGTTTTAAAACCGGTTGAAAAATCGAGTCGATCACCCTAGTGGACACACAGGACTACGAGCACATCTATGCAAAATTGGACGTGCGGATTCAGACGAATGTAGAGCATGTGGAGAGGACAGTGAAACTCTGGAGCACTTTCTTTGCCACTGCCAGGCATTCGTCAAAGTTAGATCCAAGTATCTTGGAAGTGATGTTATCCCGGAAATAACATTCCTGACTAACACTGATTGGAAGATTCTTAGGAATTACGTTCAGGAAACTGAGTTTCTGAACACTGAAAAATAATTTTTTTTTTATGATAAGGAGCGCACAACAGGCCCGATTGTGGCCTAGGTGTATTTCTTCGGATTTGATGTAGTATACATCCTCCTATCGACCTACCTACCTACCTACCTATGTGAACTGTTTAGAATTTGTTTATACTAAGTTCATTTTACGAAAAAAATTACAATTAACTATATACGGTTAAAGTGTTTTTACAATAACATTTCTGTATATACGTAAAAGCTATATTACTGTCAAAATTTGTATCTATATAAGTGATTTTCGGTAGAGGCTTCGTATGGGACCGATCAGATCCATGTTATGGACAGATCTTGAAAAAAAATTTAAAATAACATTTTGTATACAAAAGTAATGTCTATGCCAAATTTCGCACGGATATCATTGTTTGGTAATGAGTAATGTGAATTTAAGTGATATTTGGGAGGGGACCTTATATGGAAGCTATGGCCAAATATGGGCCGATAGTGAAATTTTTTTTTTTTTAAATAAAATTTCTGTAAACTAAAAAGTAATATTTGTGGATAATTTTGTAAATATATCATTATTTGGTAATGAGTTATGAGCGTTTAAATTATTTTCGGAAGAGGACCTTCTATGGGAGATACGACCAAATATGGACCGATCGTGAAAAAATATTACAGTATCACTGCTATATATAAAGGCAATATTTGTGCCAAAATTTGAATGAATACCATTATTTGGTAATGACTTATTTGCATTTAAGTGATTTTTGGGAGCTATGACAAAATAGGGACAGATCGTAAAAAAATTCGACAGTATCATTTCTATATAGAAAACAATATTTGTACTAAAATTTCTATGGATACCATTATTTAATAATGAGTTATGTGCATTTAAGTGATTTTCGGGAGGTGACCTTGTATCAGAGCTAAGAACAAATATGGACCGATCATGAAAAAATTTCATTTTTGCAAAATTTAGTATGGACATTATTTTTCGGTAATGTGCGCTTAAGTGTTTTTCGGGAAGGAAACTTGTATGGGAGCTACGGGCAAAGACCGATTCAGAAAAGTTTTCCTCTATATGAATTCAATTGATATACAACTTTTACTTGTAAAAGTTTGTAAAGAATGAATCAGCACACAATTGTTTCTATATGAACGCTTGATTCCTGTTAAAAATGGGCAGAATCGGTCCACATTTTCATATACCTCCCATACAAATGTACATATTCCCAGAAAATGCATTAAATGTTAATAACTTCCGGTAGAATGACAATATCTTTACAAACTTTTAGTAAAGTAAAAGTTGTATGTCAATTGAATTCATATAGAGGAAAAATTTTCTGAATCGGTCCATAATTGGCCGTAGCTCCCATACAAGGTCCCCTCCCGAAAATCGGTTAAGCGCACATTACCAAATAATGATATCCATACACAATTTTGCACAAATATTACATTTATATACAGAAATGATACTGTAAAATTTTTTCACTATCGGTCCATATTTGGTCATAGCTCCCATACAAGGTCCTCTCTCGAAAGTCACTTAAACGCACGTAACTCATTACCAAATAATGGTATCCATACAAATTTAGGCACAAATATTGCCTTTATATATACAAATGATACTGTAAAATTTTTTCATGATCGGTCCATATTTGGTCTTAGCTCCCACAAGAAAATCACTTATATGCATATAACTCATTATTAAATAATGGCATCCATAAAAAGGTAGGCACAAATATTGCTTTTATATATAGAAAATTATACTGTAAAATTTTTTCACGATCGGTCCCTATTTGGTCATAGCTCCCATACAAGGTCCCCTCCCGAAAATCACTTAAACGCACATAACTCATTACCAAATAATGATATCCTTAAGAAATTTGGCAGAGATATTAATTTAGTTTACATAAATTTTATTTAAAAAGAATTCACGATCGGCTCATATTTTTCATAGCTCCCATATAAAGTCCCCTCCCAGATATCACTTAAATTCACATTACTCATACATTACACCAATCAATGATATCCATGCAAAATTTGACACAGACATTACTTTTTTATACAAAATGTTATTTTAAATTTTTTACACGATCAGTCCATAATATGGGTCCGAACGGTCCCATACAAAGCCTCTTCCGAAAATCACTTAATGCACATCAATGTAATGTAATGTTATTGTAACAAGTTAGAGTGCTATATTCGGCTGAGCCGAATCTTAAATACCCTCCACCAACTACTTTTATATTAATACTTTTTTAAATTGATCAAATATTTGTAGAAATATTTAAGTTTTTTGATGTCTTAAATACAAAAACCACAAGATTAAAACAGCTCAAATCTGTAACAATTGCAAGATTTATTGACCTTGTATGTGAGATATGACCAAATATGGACCGATCGTGAAAAAATTTTATAGTGTCATTTATGTATATAAGACCAAATTTTATACGGATATCTTAATTTAGTAATGAATTATTTGCGTTTAAGTGATTTTCGGTAAGGGACCTTGTATGGGAGCTATTACTAATTATGGACTACTGACATAAAACTTTAAATTGTAAAATATCGACATTCAAACGGAAGTTATTAACAAAAAACTAATTTTCCGGGAATATGTACATTTGTATCGGATGTATATGAAATTGTTGACCGATTCCACCAATTTTCAACAAGAATAAAGCACTTTGAAAAACAGAAAAAAAGCTTAATTTTTTCGGAGTTTTTTCAAATTTTGATTCATAACTTTTTTTGATGTCAACCGATTTTGCTCATTTTCAATACCAAACTAGTATAACAATAGGTACATATTTTGGATGAATTTCGTAAATTTCTGTTGCCTTGTGTTAGCGTGAGAATGTTTTTACAGACAGACAGACAGACAGACGAACGGACATATCTTTTTTGTTTCCGTAGTGAGGGTACTAACATTTATGCATATGTGGAACTAATTTTGATTAGGTTGATTAGGCAAACATTTTAATATAAGGATTTATCTATACACAAGCATACTCATGTCGAATTTTATCTGGATATCATCATTCAATAATGAATTAAGTGGTATTAAGCGATTGTCAGAAGCAAAATTCCGTATAACGATTTATATATACAAAATACATATTTATGTCGAATTTTATTCCCGATGACTTGGATTGTCAATGTGCGTTTAAGTAATTTTCGAAAATGATCCTTATATGGTAGTTGTATAATGATTTATATGCAAAAAAAATCACGTCGAATATTACACCAATAGATTTATTAATTAATGAAATTTGTGCGATTAAGTGATTTTCGGAAGTGGACTTTATATAGGAGCTATGACCAATTACGGATTTCTCCAGAAAAATTTCGTAGATTGATTCATTTGTATGTATATGTGTCGAATTTTATGAAGATAGCATTATTTAACAATGAAATATGTGAGTCTAAGTGATTTTCCGAAGACTGCCTTATATGGGAGCTATGACCAATAATGGACCGATCCGGGGTAAAATTGGTAGAATGATTTATATGTACACAAAACATATTCAAGTTGAATTTTATACCGATAGCTTTATTTACCAATGAAATATATGAGTTTAAATGATTTTCGGAAGTGGACCTTATATGGGAGCTATGACCAATTATGGTCCTATCCGAAAAAGATTTCGTAGAGTGATTCATGTATAGACGAAACATATTTGCGTCGAATTTTATCATGATACCTTTATTTGACAATTAAATATGTGCGTTTAGGTGATTTATGGAAGTGGGCCTTATATGGGAGCTAATAATGGACCGATCCGAAAAGAAATTTCGTAGAATGATTTGTATGTACACAAAACATATTTAGCTCGAACTTTATCACAAAATCTTTATTTATCAATGAAATATGTGCGTTTATGTGACTTTTGGAAGTGGACCTTATATGGGAGCTACGACCAAATGTGGACCGACTACGTTGATAGTATGATTTCTATTCATATTATATTTGTATGTACAAAATTTTGTGTTGATAGCGATATATTTGAGGGAGTTATTAATAATAAACTAATTTCCGGGAATATACACCTTTGTATGGGGGCTATGGGAAATATTGAATCAATTGTTATGAGTTTGAACATTCTTGATCCCTGGCACAAAAAAAATGTGTGACAAAATTCATCGAAATATCTTTGGTAGTTTCTGAGAAAACTACTTGAGAATTGGGAAAAAAACGTTATTTTTTTCGAGGTAGTCTGAAATTTTTACTCATAACTTTTTATGTCGTGAACCTATTTTACTGATTTTCAATACCAAACTGTACCGGATAATAAAGAATGTTTCGGGTGAATTTTGTGAGTTGGTATTGCTTCGTTTTAACGTGAGCGTGTTTTACACAGACATACAGACAGACGGACATAGCTAAATCGACTCAGAATTTCATAAGGATCAAGAATATACTTATATACTCTGTTGGGTCTCAGATGAATATTTCTTGGTGTTACACACGAAACTTTTTTTAAATTTCGAACAAATAATTTTCTTAAATTCACAAACCAATTTTAAAACTGTTATTATTATAAAATATTCGTGTTGACGCTTTTGTTTCTGTACATCTACAGAAACGAACAAAAAACAAGTAAGAGTTCTATATTCGGCTGTGCCGAATCTTATATACCATTCACAATGATGTGTTAAAAAACAGTCAGTACGAATTTTATTATGTATGTGTTCTCGACTAATACGGGCTCTACATACTTAATTTTATGTTTCTAGGTTCAATATTATAGAATATTCAAAGAGTACCTTTTGTAGAACGAAAAGTACCAAAAAGTCCCTTTTTATAGGTTCTTACCTAGTCAAGGCCCTACATGCTAAATGTCATGTTTCTAGGTTCAATATTATAGAAAATTCAAAAAGTACCTTTTGGAAATGTACCAAAAATTCCCCTTTAATGTGTTCTCGCCTAATCCAGGCTCTACATACTAAATTTCATGTTTCTAGCCAATATCGACGTAACGTAACGTGATGTTCATTCTTTGCTTTGTGTTTGTAAACAAGAAAACACAACAATAAAAAAATTTACCGTTTGATACTGTGTTTTGTTTTTGTTTGTTTATTGTTTTGTATGAGCATGCACGAAAAATGGTAATTTTTGATGAAATTTTCAGACGTGGTCTCGGATTTTTATACCCTTCGCCTTCGTGAGAAGGGTATATATAAGTTTGTCATATCATATATCATATAAAATATTCGTGTTGACGCTTTTGTTTCTGTACATCTACAGAAACGAACAAAAAACAAGTAAGAGTTCTATATTCGGCTGTGCCGAATCTTATATACCATTCACAATGATGTGTTAAAAAACAGTCAGTACGAATTTTATTATGTATGTGTTCTCGACTAATACGGGCTCTACATACTTAATTTTATGTTTCTAGGTTCAATATTATAGAATATTCAAAGAGTACCTTTTGTAGAACGAAAAGTACCAAAAAGTCCCTTTTTATAGGTTCTTACCTAGTCAAGGCCCTACATGCTAAATGTCATGTTTCTAGGTTCAATATTATAGAAAATTCAAAAAGTACCTTTTGGAAATGTACCAAAAATTCCCCTTTAATGTGTTCTCGCCTAATCCAGGCTCTACATACTAAATTTCATGTTTCTAGCCAATATCGACGTAACGTAACGTGATGTTCATTCTTTGCTTTGTGTTTGTAAACAAGAAAACACAACAATAAAAAAATTTACCGTTTGATACTGTGTTTTGTTTTTTTTGTTTATTGTTTTGTATGAGCATGCACGAAAAATGGTAATTTTTGATGAAATTTTCAGACGTGGTCTCGGATTTTTATACCCTTCGCCTTCGTGAGAAGGGTATATATAAGTTTGTCATTCCGTTTGTAATTTCCAAAATATAATTTTCCGACCCCATAAAGTATATATATATTCTGAATCCTTATAGATAGCGGAGTCGATTAAGCCATGTCCGTCTGCCTGTTGAAATCAGTTTTCTGAAGACCCCAGATATCTTCGGGATCCAAATCTTCAATAATTCTATCAGACATGCTTTCGAGAAGTTTCCTATTTAAAATCAGCAAAATCCGTTCATAAACAACAGAGATATACGCAAAAATCCGAGACAACCTCTGAAAATTAAATTAAAAATAAACAACAACAACACTGCTTATTCATTGCCTTTGTATTTTGTTTTTGTTATTTTTGAGTATTTCGTTTCGTATGTTTGGATGGCTGTGTGTTTCATTGCCTTGTGTATATTGTTTTTGTTTTCTTGGTGTATTGAATTTCGTATGTTTGGATGTCTGTTGGTTTCATTGCGTTGTGTTTTCTGTTTTTTTTTCTGTATTTCGTTTCGTATGTTTGGATGTCTGTTGGTTTTATTGCCTTGTGTATTTTGTTTTTTGTGTTTATTTCGTTTAGCGTTGTTGTTGTTCACTATGTTTTGCCATTTCTATAATAATGATATAGTCGGGAAAATGAATTTTTAAATACACTATGGTGAAGGGTATATAAGATTCGGCACAGCCGAATATAGCACTCTTACTTGTTATTCATATCTTCGTTATTTATGGGCCGATTGGGGCTGATTTTAAATTTGGAAAATATTTACCGAGTGCTTTTACATAAGGCTAAGGTAAATACGTAACAAGTTAAAAATAAAAATTTCAGTCAATCTTGTTCTTCACTATTTCGTGTGTATTTTTAGAAAAACTTAAGGTGGAAGTACACAACGCTTTTAAAACTTTTCGCGCTTTATAAGAGGAAAATTACACACCACACGTCATTTTGATATTTCTTTTAATGTTTTTTAAAACTATTACTGTTTTAAAAATCAAAATTTTAAATTTTTGTATATTTTTATACCCTCTACCACCATCAGTACTGATAGAAGGTATATATAACTTTCTCATTCTGTGTGTAACACCAAGAAATATTCATTCAACAAAGTATATATATTCTTGATCCTTATGAAATTCTTAGTCGATTTAGCTATATCCGTCTGTCTGTCTGTGTAAAACACGCTCAAACGAAGCAATAAAAATTCACGAAATTCACCCAAAACATTCTTTATTATCCTGTACAGTTTGGTATTGAAATGTGTTTAATCAAAATTAGTTCCACATATGCATAAATATTAGTACCCTCACTACGTAAACAAAAATTTTGTCAAGTTATCTAAAATTTTGATAGTGAAATGGGTTTTAATAAAAAGAAGCTTGCTGGTGGAGTGTATTTAAGATTCGCCATAGCCGAATATAGCACTCTAACTTATTTAATATTTTTTTCCATTGTTGGAGAATTTATTTCATTTTAGTTTCCACACAAAACAAAATACAACCCTCATCAGCTACAGACGCGTCAAAAGTTGAAAGTTGCTGAACTATTCGCGACAGACGCGTTACAAACTACAATGTCTAAATGAAAATACACTATTTCAACTTTTTTTTGACAGAAGCCTCTAACGCGTTGCCGCTTACAACGCGTGTTGTGTACTTCCACCTTAATGCATATCGATGATGAATTTTTTCTGACTATACATAGATTTTGGTACTAGTATAAACAATGTTTAAAATCATAGTATGCACATTTTTATTTCCATTTTCAGACACATACAACATTTTTCATAGTTTAGCATTTGTTTAGGTTTGAACAGAGGTTTGCCCATTCCTGGTTCGCGTCAGATGGTGACGTTGCCAAATTCACATGAAAGAATACGTAACTAGAGGCGCTATTGTCATCAGCTGTTATTTCTAAGCTTGACTGACATTCGCATAGCTCTAAGCTTTGCATAGTTTTTGGCGGTACATTATTCGTTGCTCGGCCATCATATAATACACATAGTTCGCTTTCTATACCCTCCACCACCATCAGTGGTGATAGAGGGTATATGTATATAAGTTTGTCATTCCGTGTCTAACACCAACAAATATTCATCCGAGACCTAACAATGTATATATATTCCGGGTCCTTATCAAATTCTGAGTCGATTTAGCTATGTCCATCCGTCTGTCTGTCTGTGTAAAACACGCTCACTTAAAAACGAATGCAAATATATCAATGAAATTCGGGCAGAAGATTCACTATTGTCCTAGGCAATTTGGTATTGAAAATGAGCAATCGATTTACATCGGAAAGAGTTATGAATCAAAATTAAAAAAAAAACTGCGAAAAAATTTAGCTTTTTTAACACATTCTAATACAATTTTCACAAAAAACTAAGCTATATAATTTCTTAAAAATCAGCACACAATTGTTTCCATATGAAAGCTTGATTCCTGTTAAAAATGGGCGGAATCGGTCCACATTTTCATATACCTCCCATACAAATGTACATATCCCCGGAAAATGCATTAATTGTTAATAACTTCCGGTAGAATGACAATATATTTACAAACTTTTACAAGTAAAAGTTGTATGTCAATTGAATTCATATAAAGGAAAAATTTTGTGAATCGGTCCATAATTGGCCGTGTAATTTTAATATGCAGTGTAATTTTAATATGGTTTCAGGATCGGTCCATATTACCGAATAGCTATGTAGATCCAATTTTTTTTATTTACAGAAATGCTATTGTAACAACACTTTAACCGTATATAATTAATTGCAATTTGTTTAGTAAAATTAATTTAGTATAAACAACTTCTGAACAACAGTACACATATCTAAATTTCCTTAAATATTTCACAGACATGCATTCCTGGAAGTTATTAAATATCTTTAAAGCATATGCTAAGGCGCTAAAAAATATTAAATGAAATCGTGTTTATAATGCTGCGAAAAACTTGCAATTGTAGCAGATTTAAAATATTTAAATTTTTGCTTGTTCTATTAGAAAAGATGAGAAAAACTTTCTCCACAAATATTTGATTAACCAAAAGGTTATTAATATAAAAGCAGCTTGTGGAGAGTATTTAAGATTCTGCTCAGCCGAATACAGCTCTCTAATTTGTTATTTTGTAATTTTGATAAAGTTTTGAATATTTGGTAAAATAATAAATTATTTAACTTATATAGAGCCAATCGGGTTTTTATAGAATTAATTGTATCCTAAATTGTAGAAAAAATAAAAGGAATGTGTTTGTTTTATATAGTTAAAAACCAACCTAAAATCCTGTGTTTTTTTTTTTTTTTGTATTTTTACCAGCGCCAAATATTACAAGAAAAGAAACTTCAATCAAACAGTTTGAAAACCGTTGTATAGCACTGCATTATTTCTAAGTGATAATACCGTTCCATAATACATTTATTATATAATAGGTCTGTTCATTTACTTTCCCAGTAAATACTTGCAACGAGAGAGTAAAATTAAAATTTACAAAATTACTCTCAAAATTAGTAAAAAGTAAATGAACGCTTTACTAGTAAAAACTTTCAAGAAAACAAATATGTCATTTTTAAACCGTCGATAAGTTGACAAAATTTAGTTTCAAATTGGAATTAAAGTTTCCAAAATAGTTAAAAGTATGTGATATTCTGATATTCTGATACTTCGCAAACCTTTTTTATTTTAAAAGAAACACAAAATCGTTGACTGACAATAAGGTAAACAAAAGACAGCTGTTCAATTGTGTATAAGATAATTATTACTAGTACAAAATAGAACTTGTAAAAGTTTGCAACGAGAGAAAATGTTTACGCTCTTGTTTTCTTCTCTTCTTGCAAGTTTTTTGAGTTAATGAACGCTTTTCCAGTAACAATTGTTACTAATTTGTACCAACTAGTAACAACTTTCAGTTATTGAACAGAGCTAATATTTTATAAATGTACTGTACTATCAGAAAGGTGCGTGAATTTGGTAGTGAATACTCACAATATTGCACTATTTTGATTGGTATTATCACAAAGGTGTTGAAATTTGCTAAAAGGTGTGTGAATTATACATAAAGGTGTGTGAATCGACTAAGCTTTATTGATCGTACTGCCAACTTAGTTAAGGAATTAACTAAAAATTTATGAAAGGCACGAGCCATCTTGTTAAGTGGCAGCCTTGTTTATCAGAGCAAACAGATCTCATACATATATGATCAATCAGAGTGCCGGCTCAGAGTTTTTAGACAGCTGGTTTTTGTTATGAAGTTTTGTTGTTTTTTTTATTTGCACACATTTTCATTTGAGTTATATATAATTTAAATTTTTTTTTTTACATTTGTGTTTTTTAATTGGAAAATAAAAGAAATTAATATTTATATTCTGGAATTTGTGAAAAACAACTAGTGTACGAGATACCTAAATAGAAGTTTCTTGCGATTTGGTAGAATTGTCTACACCGAGCACTGAAGCTGTGCACTATACCACGACGAAACTTAGAGAAGCCCAATCAGTTAAAATATTTCCAAAACAAAAACCACTGATATGTTTGTTGAGACTGTTGTTGCTTATCGTTCCGAGCCGGTGATTGCAACAGGGAGTTGCACCTAGTTTCTCCTTTATATTTACATAAATTTGATAGTTTTGGTAGCTGATAATTTTGGTTGATTGTGGTGAATATTATTTTAACACGAAAGAAACTACTCATAAGTCTAATTGGAATACTGTTGCGGTGGAAAAAAGTACGTCTCATTGATTTACATTGCCTCATTTAACGACAAGGATTGTTGTCAGTCAAAAGTGGTGGCTAGTTAGTACAAATTAGTAACAATAATTACGGGAAAACGTTCATTGGCTCCAAAACTTGCAGGAAGAGAAAAAACCAAGAACGTAAACATGTTCTCTCGTGGCAGACTATTACGGGTTCTATTTGTGCTAGTAATAATTGTCATATACCAAATTGAACAGCTTTCTTTTGTTTACCTTATTGTCAGGTAATTACCTTGAACTTGTTATAAAATGAACGTTTTTGATAAGTGAATTATTTTAATATTTCGCAAAGTGCAGGTGTTTTAACTAATTCTTATTTAATACCAAAATTTGTAAATATTTCGACGGTTTTGTTTTCTTGAAAGTTTTTATTGGTAAAGCGTTTTACTATTTTTGAGGATTTAAGATAGAAATTTTGATTTCACTCTCCTTGCAAGTATTTACTGGGAAGGTAAATTGTTTCTTTTAAACCGTTAATATTTTGTGAATCTTTTTGGCTTTGAAGCTTGAAAGCGATCTATTGTGAAATTCATTTGAATTTTTGGTATTAATTTTGAAATATTTTTTGTAGAACTTGGTCCTCTTTTCGCGATATGTTTACGGCCGTTTATATTAATTGTGAAGATTTGTCGGAAGTCCAGAAGATATTTTAATTAAGACAATTCAGGATGTTTTAGAAATTGTGAAAGATTCTCCCTTGATAAATCATGATATAACGCATGGAAAAATCTATGTGATGCGTATAAGAATAAAATAATTTTGCTAAATTTGTTTAATCTCATTCCCGTTAAATCTGAAATAAAAAGATTGCAACAAGAGACAAATAAATAATTGCATATCGGTCTTAAATTTGCATGATATATACATATATTTCTTTTTGGGGTCATATTTTTGTATATCTTTGCTCTATAAATTTGCCTGTTCTCACATTGTCTTTATGAAAACAAAAAGAGTATTATAAAAAAGAGATTCCCAAATGGCGCGAATTGGATAATTTTTTGACATCGAGATTCTAATCATTGGAAACAGTATTCGATTTTAGACATTCTATTTCAATGAAAACAGTCTCGAAGATGTTAGTAAATAGGCCAAGGACCAACCAATTTAAATTTGACAATAGAGGTAATGTCGATAATAATAGATCCTCTTGTGGACAATTTAAAACTTTTGAGGCTAAGGTATCAAAATCAAAATGTAATTTATGTCCAGGAGACCATTAGTTGAGATTGTGTCCTAAATTTTTGGAAATTAATCTTGAAGAAACATTTTCCATGGTAAAAAAATGTAATTTTGTATCAATTGTTTAAGTGACAGTTAGACACTTGTACATGGAAATATGGTTGCTCGGTATGAAAATTGAAGCATAACGCTTTTGCACCTAGATGTGTCTGGAACATCTCCGACCGATAACCAAACAGATAAAGCATGTTCCAGTCTTGCGGTTGTACAACGGCCAACCGTTCAAAATTATTTTTATTATTTTCAAAGGGCAATTATTGATCCAGGGTCGCAAAAAAGTTTCGTTTCGCTGAAACTTCAAAATATGTTGAATGTGCTAACAAAGTCAACAAATACGTGCATTTCGTCCTGTTTTGAAGGAATGTGACCTTATATTGGCTTCGCGTATTAATGTGAATTTTAGATTGAACTTGAGGTCTTTAGTATTGCCAAAATTAACAGGTAATTTGCTTAAAAAAACGATCGATGTTTCTGGAGTTTTCCATTGGGTTGGCAATTGGGTTGGCAATTGGCTGATCCAAGTTTTTCAGAAGTGGTCCTGTTAATATTTTGATAGGAGCTAATTGTTATCCGAAGATAATGTGTGATGGTTCAAATTTTTGTCATCCGAATTATTTTGCTAGGAAGAACAAAAAATTCATCTAACCAACTTTTAAAGAAATTCTGGATAATTCGGTGATTTATTTTTTCATCCTTTTTTCCGCCAATGTTCATAAAAAATTTAAAATATAACAATATAATTTGCTTTTCCTTTTTCTAAGTAACAAACATTAAACAATTCAATTTTGGTGATAGACTTCGCAACTAAATGTTTTGATATGAAAGCTTTCAGGCAGAAATCGGCAGATACATTTTTTTACCACTTAACTGAGCACATATCATAGATGATAACGACATACAACATTTAGCTAAATCGGATTAAATTCACAATTAAAACTTTAACACAAGTTATAATACTAATAAAATTGCACAATTAACGAATATATCTGTTTTATTTTTCCTGAACGGAATGCAAAATCGTATGTATGTATGTATGTATGTATGTATGTATGTATGTATGTATGTATGTAGGTATGTATGTATGTAGTATGTATGTATGTATGTATGTATGTATGTATGTAGTATGTATGTATTGTATGTATGTATTGATGTATGTATGTATGTATGTTGTATGTAGGTATGTATGTATGTAGTATGTATGTATTGTATGTATGTATGTATGTATGTCTGTCTGTATGTATGTTATGTATGTCTGGTAGTATGTATGTATGGATGTATGTATGTCTGTCTGTATGTATGTTCTTGTCTGTCTGTATTTGTAGTATGATGTAGGTGTATGTATGATTTGTAGTCTGTTTGTATGTCTGTCTGTCTGTCTGTCTGTACCTGTCTGTCTGTCTGTCTGTCGGTTGTCTGTCTTTCTGTCTTAGTCTGTCGTCGTCTGTTGTCTGTCTGTATGTCTGTTCCTGTTGTAGGTCTCGTCTGTCTGTCTGTCTGTATGTCTGTCTTCTGTCTGTCTGTCTGTCTGTCTGTCTGTCTGTCTATTTGTTGTCAATTGTCTGTATGTCTGTTGGCAAAGTTTTCCGCGTGTCTGGCGGCTCACATACTTTTTCTTTTAAAATTTCATGTGGCATGCCACGCTCACATACAACTTTGACATCCACATGAACAGATGGGATCAATATGGGCGGGCTAGCTATATTGCCCACTATAGCTTAGTCCCCTCCCATAGAAATTAGTATATCGGAGAAAATATAACAGCTCAGGTCCTCCTAAATTTTCGAGCCACTTTGGAATCAACATGAATACTTAGACAAAAAATTAGCGGACTAGAAATGCGGGGTGTGGCACCTCCCATATAATTAAACACAAAAAATCGTTTAGTTGGAAACTATTGGAGCTGGAATCTGTAAATTTCACACAGAGCACTTTAACATCTATGTGAATATTTTTGGGAGAAAAATTGGCGGACTAGCAATAGGGGCCGTGGTTCCTCCCATATGAATTAAATCCGTTTATCTGGGAAACTATTAGAGGTAGAATCTTAAAATTAACATAAAAGTGAACATTTGGAAGTAAAATGTACGGACATCCATTTGGGGTTCTTGGAACCTCTCATATGAATTAAATAAAAAAATTGTATATCTGAGAAACTATTAGAGCTAAAATCCTTAAATTTTTCGCTACTGACTCTGGCAGAATCCTAGAAGAATCCTCAAATTTTGCACTAAGAATTTTCACATTCATGTGAACATGGGAGGTACCAAACCCCTATTGTGGACTATCAAAAGGGGCTATGGTACCTCCCATACATATTAAAATAAAAATTCGTACAACATGGAAACTAATAGAACTAGAATCTTCAAAAACCATAAATTGCGGTTTATAGGGTAGCAAAGCACACTGGGTATAGCTAGTTATAATGCAAATATAAAATGCAGTATATAATGTAAGATAAAATTTCTATAGAAAACAATTATAATCATATACATTTGAATTAGGATAATAAATCAGTCTGGCTTTTATTTCATTCGTGGATGTAGAAAAATCAACGAGATCGTATATGCGCTTGACATCTTCGTTTTGCCACATAAGGATCATTAAATTCCTTTGCCCAACGTTTTATGAAACTTAGGACACCAATTGCCTTGTTGACAGTCATAATATAGAATTAAAATTGATTCTTCGATCAAAATTAACTCCTAAATCTATGACTGATTCAACAGACTTTAATTTGATGCCGCCAATGTAGTAGTCATTTATGGACGGAGAATACCTTGCGAAGGACATGTGATGACATTTTCTCAAATTTAATTCCATCAAATTGACCAAGCACCAATTATGAAATTTGATTGCAAACATAGAAAAACACGTTTTGTACAACATAATTTGATAGATTGACACTGTTTCGTATCGAGACGATAATTTGTCGAAAAATAAATGGTATTTGGGCCATGTGGCTAATGTTTTTATGGACGAAACTGGTTGTATAAGAGAAGCTGAGTTGAAAACGAACATTGTTTGTTCTGCTAAGATACCAGTGGAGCGGATTGTAGTTCTTCCACACACTAATTTTGTTTTAGTCTGTTTTCAGTATCATGATCTATCATTGCGGTACATTTAGGATGTAATAATAACTCATTTGGAGTGTGCAACGAATGCAATGACTACGAAAAGCGACTGGTCTCCTTATCGCTATTGTGGAAGTATAAGCACATAAGAAGAAGCGTCATCCAACCAAAAGAAGATGTCCATGTTTGAATAAATGTGCCCTGGTTTTAAAGATCTACGTAGGAACTGTACTGGTACGATTGGAAAATAATGGATTTTATATGGTAACCACGGTTCCGAAGCTAGTTGGTGGTCTGGTTTTTTAGTTACCAGTACCCCTCTATTCCAATGGTCATGGAAATGTGAACAGTTTTGTGTTATGCACATGTTTTAATTGAAAACAAGGACCATAACACCGCTGCAAACAACGAATGCGAATAAAGGGAGCACCATCGCAGGAACCATTTTGGTAACCTCATGTACGTTTACAATAGAATGGAATTCTTTGTGGTAACCATGGTTCCGAATGTCTAATCTAGTTGGAGGTTGATCCTTTTAAGTAACTACGTATCGTCATAATTTAGTTGGATTTGGAATATTTGTTTTCGAATCAAGAATTAATATTTTTGGTTTGTTTTTTCTTTATTTTCTTTCATTAAATAGCATGGAGTTTTCGGATTGCAGTACTGCAAGGGGGCCGGAATGTTTAGGTTTGAACAGAGGTTTGCCCATTCCTGGTTTGGGTCAGATGGTGATGTTGCCAAAACCACATGAAAGAATACACAACTAGAGGCGCTATTGTCATCAGCTGTTATTTCTAAGCTTGACATTCGCATAGCTCCAAGCTTTGCATAGTTTGTGGCTGTATATATCCGTTGCTCGGCCATCATATAATGCACATAGTTCGCTAGAATAAATTGTATCGTAAATTGTGGAAAAAATAAAAGGAAAGTGTTTGTTTTTATATAGTTTAAAACCATCCTAAAATCCCGTGTTTTTTTTGTATTTTTACCAGCGCCAAGTGAAATACACTTGGCCAACTCTTTGGAAGTCTAAAAAGATTCCACCATCAGGACATCCCGAGGGCCATTCGGCATCTCAACAACATTTGTCGTTTACTACATTATGTGACAGTCTGTGTTAGTGTTAGTTCCATTTTACAGGGTATATTTTAAGGCGTAATGAAAATGAAGGATAATATAATATGTAAATTTAAATCCAACGTTAAAATTTGATTATTATATATATATATATATATATATATATATATATATATATATATATATATATATATATATATATATATATATATATATATATATATATATATATATTTGTTACGCTTTCGCGGCAAAACTGCTTAACCGATTTACATGAAATTTGAACCGGCAATAGGTCTAATCCCAAAAGGAATAGGCTATTTGAGATCATGATCGGATGTCACGTCCTTTTTTACGACCACTTTTTGCAAAACTATTATTACACCAATTTTGCAATCACAATATGGCATAATCTCGCAAAGAACTATAGGCTATATAAAAGAACTTGATTCGATGCCACGCCCCCTTTTTATAAAACTATTCTTTCCTATATCGTATCCTATAATTATATGAAAGATAATATAACAGTTAGAGTCCTCACATTTTGTCGGAGCCACTTTAGAGTCAATATGATTATTTAGGATAAAAAGTAAGCGGACTAGCAGCAGAGGGCATGGCATCTCCCATATAAATACACAAATTTGTTTATCTTGGAAACTATTACAACTAGAATCTTAAAATTTTTTTAACAGCCATGTAAACATTTTGGGTTATAAATTAGCGGACTACCTTACCTATAACACTGTGATACAAAAGTGAAGAAAAATAAAATGCAGGCAGTTCTCATATACCAATTCTATTTCATTATAGTCCATAGAGTACGAATATATTTTTAGTTTTCCCCTATCACTTCGTTAACTTACTTTTTAAGAGCAAAAGATGCGAAAAAGAGCCATTTTTGAAAGTTTTAAATTTGAAAAATCATAAGTTTAGTAGTTTTCATCCGATTTTCAAATCCGATATTTTTTTAATGATACAAGTGTTGCCTCTTAATCCAAAAAAAGAAATCCAAAATTTATGGTCAAATGTCTGAGTTACGGTCGTTTAAGTAAAAAAACTCACACTTTTTTAAAAAATTTTCATTATGCTCTACTTTGGGCATGAGGCAGTGAGTTCATCTTTTATTACTTTCCTGAAGAATCACATAAAGGAAGGTTATTTCATAAAAATCTATGAAAAACTGGATGATGCCAATTTTTCTAATAGCATGTTCCTCGAATTTTTGGTTTTCTCCATACAAATTAATTTTTGTATAAAAATGTTTATAAACATTTTTTAAACTTGTTACAAAGAAAACCAGAAACATGAACGTTTTTGTATGGAAGAAATATGCAATATTTTTATAAAACTTAGCACAACTCATAACCTTTTTCATCGATTATTATAAATTGACCATCATTGGAAACCCAACTTAATGTGCCTTTTTTCAAATGTAATAAAAGCTAAAGTTACTGCTGTTGTGAAAAAATTGTGAGTTTTTTTACTTAAATGGCCGTAACCAAGACATTAATCATAAATTTTGGATTTATTTTTTTGGGTTGAAAGACAACACTTAAGTGTTGTATATTAATGATTATCTTTATTGTTTTCACGAATTAAGAGTTATTTAAAGTAAATTTTTAAAGAGTTATATAAATAGAAATTTTAAGGGGAGATATGAATAATTTTCTAGATAGATTTGTAGATTTAAGTTTAAAATTCGAATTTTTGTGAAAAATGTAATATGTTATTTACCCTATTTTAGAAGCGGTTTTTGTTCAGTAGTTTTTATTCTGAATACAAAAGTGGCATCGTAGACATTCATTCAAGATCTAATATAGTTTATAGTTTTCTAGATCATAGGAAACTACATCCGATTCTCTTTTAAATTTGTTATTTTCTGAGGATATACGGCAGATTACAAATAAAAATAGTTTTCCGGTGGAAAATTCAAGTGATGGGGGTAATATATACGGATCTACAACAATATAACTTTGATAAAAAATTTCCATATGCTATTTTCTCGATCGTAGTAAACTACATCCTATTCTGTTTTTAAATAGTTTTTTTTAGGATATACAGCATATTACAGAATAGTTTTCCGGTAGAAAATATAAGTGATGGGATATACGAATCTATAAACAACTTTACGCTTTAGATGAAAATCGAGTTTTGATAATAAATGAAATTGATTACAGATTTTTATTTTACTTAATCGTAAAGTAAGTTAAGGACCTACAAACATTTTAGAGTTTTTCAACTACCTAAATAATAATTCTCATATACTGTAAGAAGTATATATCATGTGTATTATAAATATAAAAAAAATGGACGGAAAAAGGTCATTACACTGTCTGTTGCCAAATTTCTTGAAAATTGGTTAATTTTTTTATATTTAGCCTAGAAATTTTGTGTTATAGCTGTCTAAAAGTGAAAATAAGAATGTGCGTAGCATCCTATCAATATCATATAGAGTCATTTTTAACTTCTGAGGTTAGACCTATTAATATGCCGAATTTTAAGTAAATCGGTTTAGTAATTATGTAGTGAAAGAGTAATAAAAGAGTCTCATATATATTTATTATTATATATTATACGTTTTAAAGATGTAAAGTGTCGTGCTGTTCATTCCACAACATTCATTATAACAGATTTCATGAAAATCGGATTAGTACTTTTTTGTATGCTTGAACGTAAATTCGTTAAAATAATTGTTTTACAAAAAGTTGGCGTAAAAAGTGGAGTGGCGTCCGATCCAGATCTTATATAGTTTATAGTTCCTCCTGAGATCAGACCTATCGTTATACCAAATTTCAGGTAAATCGGTTCATTAGTTTTCTGAATACAGAGCGAATAGAAAAAAAGTGAGCATAAGAAGAGTCGTGACATCCAATCATGATTTGATATAGCCTATTGGTCCACTTTAGAATAGTACTATTAGTGTTCTAAATTTCATGTAAATCGGTTCAGTAGTTTGGCCGTGAAAGCATAACAAACAGTCTCTTTCATATAATTACACAGTGATACAGAAAAAAATGCAGGGGTTCTCATATACCAATTCCATTTCGTTATAGTCCATAGAGTAGGAATATATTTTTAATTTTTCCCGATCACTTCGTTTAGTCCCTTTTTAAGAGCAAAAAATGTGAAAAAGAACTATTTTTTAAGTTTTAACTTAAAAAAAAATATATGTTTGGTAGTTTGCAACCGATTTTCAAATTGGATATTTTGTTTTAAAGATACAACCCAGCAAAATATTTGCTTACAAATTCACTAGAAAAATCACCAGAACCCATCGAGTAAAGTACTTACAATTCTACTAGAAAAAGTACTTATTTTTGTTTGAGATGTTCCAAAAGTAAGTCAATATTATTTGGTTGGAAATAAGTTGTTTTTTAGTAGAGTTATTTATAGAATATTTATGAAAAAATAAAAATAAAAAGTCGACACAGACTGGGGTTGAACTCAATACCTTCCGTCTACCAGTTGAATGCTACTCTTACTACACCACCGCCTTGTTGTTTTAATGTGCGTCAAATAATAGTTTTCACACACAAATACCATTTTATTTTCTGTTTGTCTAAAAATAGACATTTGATATCGTGTTCACAAAAAAAGAAAAAAAAAACAGAAAAAGTAACTGTTTTATTTTTGTTTGTTTCTTTATTTTGATTTTTTTTAAACTTTACCTACAAAGTAAGTCATTAATGAAGTACTTAATGGTAATCATTGTAAGCAAAGATTTTGCTGGGTATTTTCCATACAAATCGAGTTTTATATCAAAAATATAAAATTTAAATTTATTGTTAAATCGAGATAACAATAAAAATCTGCAATAAATTAAATAAACCATCAAAAAATTATCTTAATATAAATTCGGTTGCATTTTTTTAAATACAGCTCA
Source organism: Lucilia sericata (assembly GCF_015586225.1). Lineage (NCBI taxonomy): Eukaryota > Metazoa > Arthropoda > Insecta > Diptera > Calliphoridae > Lucilia > Lucilia sericata. Next base: position 81,776 of record NW_023994372.1, on the reverse strand, counting down.
AATCTAAAAAACCATGATATGTATTTGACTACTCATTACAGTGTCCTGAAAGACAGCACTATTGCAAATCTTATATAGGGAGACCTCTCAAACGATGCTTTATTAACCGTTCATATAAAATATGGATGAATTCATCTTTCAGTATCTTTTCATACTTTTAGAAAATTATCCACCAAAAAATTCTGCACGTACATACATATGTAGCGCCGTATTTATTCCAAGCTTTTAAAATTAAATAATGATTTTCAATAATTCCTGCACACATTTTTATACCCACCATCAAATATTGATTTTGTCATTCCGTTTGTAACACATCGAAATATTGGTCATAGACCCATAAATGTATATATATTCTGGGTCCTTATTAAATTCTAAGACGATCTAGCCATGTCCGTCCGTCTGTCTTTCTGTTGAAAGCACGATAGAGTCCGAACAGAATGAGTTAGACGGTTGAAATTTTCCACAAATGTTCTCTGGGAAATATCGGTCCACGTTTTCGAATAGCCCCCATACAAGTGGATCCCCGAAAATCAGCTTTAACGGGCATATCTGTTTTAAAAGTACGAGTATAGCGATGAAATTCGACATATCCCCATATAAGGTCCCCTTCAGAAAATCACTATAACGCTCATTACTGGCTTACAAATAAGAATATAGCGATGAAATTCGACACAATTAAGTTTCATGCAAGTCAAAATCTCTCTACCAAATTTTATGAGGATCGGTCCATAATTGACTCCATCCCCCATATAAGGTCCCCTTCAAAAAATGACTTTAATACTCATTACTGTCTTATAAATACGAGTATAGCAATGAAATTTGACATAATTAAATCCCTGACGAGCCAAAACCTCTCTACGACATTTTATGTGAATCGGTCTATAATTGACCCTACCCCCCATATAAGGTCGCCTTCAAAAAATTACTTTAACGTTCATTACTGGCTTTCAAATACGAGTATAGCGATGAAATTCGACACACATAAGTTCCATGCGAGTCAAAATTTGTCTATTAAATTTTATGTGTATCGGTCCATAATTGACCCTACCCCCATATAATGTCCCCATCAAAAATGACTTTAACGCTCATTACTGGCTTAAAAATACGAATATAGCGATGAAATTGGACACACATAAGTTTCATGCGAGTCAAAATCTCTCTACCGAATTCTATGTAGTAGAGAGAGTAAGTCTCTTTCGAGCAAAATTCTCTCTAACAAATTTTATGTGGATCGGTCCATAATTGAACCTACCCCCATATAAGGTCCCGTCCAGATAAATACTTTAACGCTCATTACTGGCTTACAAGTACGAGTGTACAGATAAAATTTTCTACGAATTATGAAACATTTTATAAAAACGGTCAATAATTTACCCTACCTCTCATATAAGGTTCTATTAGTAAATTTGATAAGTAATATCACCCTGATGTTTATAGGAGAGCATTCCTTTTACGGCATACGGTTTGATGGTGGGTATATTAGATTCGGCATAGCCGAATATAGCACTCTTACTTGTTCATTTTCCATTTACCATTAACAAATTCCGAAATTTTTTTATTAGATGAAGATGTAGATATTTTAATAAGTAAAATTATTTGGGTAACTTTTTTGTATTTCTAACGATATTTGACCTTTAAACGTTTACTTCTTCGGATTTAATAAGTGGTGTCTATCCAAAACTTTAGTCTGGATGCATAAAAGCTAATGAATAATGATAATATTTTTAAACATACTTTTTTATAAATGGATGTATTTTTGAGAAACAAAGACGAAAAAAACGGTGGTTTTACTCTTCAATGAACAACTCAAAATTGTTTGTCAAATTAAAAGTAGTTTGGTTTTCTCTCTCAAGATCAAGGATTCTTCATATTTTCCTAGGGCAGAAAAAAACTTAATTTTGTACTTTTTAAAGGAATTTGAAATCAATGAGCGCAAATTTTTCATGATTTTGTACAGAATTTCTCATAATGGTTTCAGAGTTTTTTCAATTGTATGTACTTTTTCAAACAGCAAAAAAATCGCTTGAAATTTTGCACGGTTAATGGTACGTATTTTTTAAATTAATTAAATGCCCCCCGAAGACTTTTGCCTCTTTACACCAGGGGCACTAGAATTAACGGTGTGACCCAGGGATGGCAAATGGAATTTTCAAATTGTACAAAATAGCATTTAGAAGCGTACTTTTTGAAATCCGATTGTACCAAGTCTATATTTTTGCAAATTTATATTAATATAAAACAAAATAATTTCAAGCCAACTTCTTCACTTTTTTGAATCCGATTGTACCAAATCTATATTTTTGCAAATTTAAGACAGTCAGAACTAATCAATATTTGTATGTATCAATAAGTAAGTTCATTAGTCAATGTACTAGTCCATTGACTAGGCACTAGGCTATTCTCTAGAATAGACGGGAGATTAGTCTTTAACTAGACAATAAACTAGTTTACTTTGTATAGAGTTATAGAGTTTTTATACAAGTCCAAAGACTTCATAGAATAGTCCTTGAAATACTTTAAAGTTCTAGTTAAAAGTACTTTAATTGTATAGATTAGTCATGAGAGTAGTCAATGAATAGGACCATTTAGTCGATACATTTGTTCCTGGACTAGTCAATAGACAGTCTATTGTCTTTCTATGGACTATCCTCTAGTCTATAAACTAGGCAAATGACTAGTCTATAGATTAGGCATTAGATTAGTTTATTGTCTGATAATGTTGCTACAAAATGACGTTAATGTGCTATTTAAAAAATCAAAAAGTTTTTTGAACCCCTAAAATCTGAATTATAAAGAGAATTTCGCATTCTCCAGAAAAATAAGATGCAACGGAATTTTATGCTTATTAAGAAGGGTATCTGGCAGTCAAAAATCAGTTTACGAATATCTCGCTTATTATTTTTTCACCAAATTTTCCTCGGCTATTTTGAGGTTCTTTATAAGTATGACTAAACAGGGTATATCCCGAGAGGGATAAAAGAAACACAATTTTATGTGAGTCGGTGTGAGAATTGTCTATATACTAGACAAACGACTACTTCCAGGATTCTTTACAATATCCACTTCTGACGTTTATTAAAAATTTGGCCGAAGTCGGTAGAGTTTTGTGTTAAAAGTACAATTTTTAAATTATCATTTCAATAAGGAAATGTAAGTATATATTTTGAAATTGTACAAAATAGGTCATTGGTGTACAATTGTACTTTTGAAGATCGAATTGTACCAAAAAAAGTACAATTGTACCAATTCTGCCAACCCTGGTGTGACCTAATTTACATTGAACAGTTCTTTAAATCTACTGCATATGAAAAAAAATAAATGATTTGAAAGTGTGCTTAGTTTCCTACCAGTGATTTAAAATGCTGATTTCAGCATAATTTTTCAAAAAAAAGTTTTTTAAATTTTTCTACAAATTAGTAAAAATTTCCTAATTTAAGCTCATTTTCAATTTCTAAATTTTTAAGAGACTTTTTGGTCCAGAAGCTGACTAAGGATTAAAAAAAGGCTGAAAAATATAATAAATATTTTTTATCTATTTAAAAAAAAGTCATTACAGATAGAAAAATATTCTCTTTACTTTTCCACAATTTCTTATACCTCCCATACAAAAGTACATAATCCCGGAAAATGAGTTTATTGTTAATAACTTCCCTCAGAATGTTGATATCGTAACAAAATTTTACAAATTAAAATTCTATGTCAATAGAATTCATACAGAGAAAAAAATTTCTAGATCGGTCCATAATTGAACATAGCTCCCATACAACCTCGTCTCCCGAAAATCACTTAAACGCACATAACTCATTACTAAATTAATATATCCATATAGAATTTGGTACAAGTATTTCTCTTATATACAGAAATATTACTGTGAAATTTTCTTCCGATCGGTCTATAATTGGTCATAGCTCCCATACAAGGTCTCCTCCCGAAAATCACGTAAACGCACATTACTCATTACTTAATTAAGATATCCATATAAAATTTGGTACAAGTATTGGTCTTATATACAGAGAAGTTACTGTAAATTTTTTTTGCGATCGGTCCATAATTGGTCATAGTTCCCATACAAGGTCCCCTCCCGAAAATCACTTAAACGCACATAACTCATTACTAAATTAAGATATCCATATAAAATTTGGTACAAGTATTGGTCTTATATACAGAAATGTTACTGTGCAATTTTTTCCGATCGGTCCGTAATTGGTCATAGCTCCCATACAAGGTCCCCTCCCGAAAATCACTTAAACGCACATAACTCATTACTTAATTAAGATATCCATATAAAATTTGGTACTAGTATTTCTCTTATATACAAAAATGTTACGGTGAAATTTTTTTCTGATTGGTCTATAATTGGTCATAGCTCCCATACAAGGTCCCCTTCAGAAAAACCCTTAAAGGCACACAACTTATTACCAAATAGTGATATCCATAAAAAATTTTGCCATAAATACTATACAATATTTATTACCAAATAATTTAGCCAAAATTTTGTCTATATATACATTAATGTTACATAATTGGTCATAGCTCCCATAGAAGGTCCTCTTATGAAAATCTCTTAAACGCTCATTACCAAATAAAGCTATTGATACAAAATTTTGCACAAATATTAGTTTTGTATACAAAAATTATATTTTAAGATTTCTTTCACGATCGGTTCATAATATGTGTGCGATCGGTCCCATACAAGGTTCCCTTCCGAAAATCACTTAAACACACATTACTTATTACTAAATTACGATATAGATACAAAATTTGACTGAAATATAGCTTTTATATACAGAAATGTTACTTAAAGAATTTTTACGATCGGTCCATAATTGGTCATATATCCCATACTAGGGCCTGCCCCGAAAATTTTAATGTCCTTAAATCTTTCATACAAATTATTAAATATCGCTAAAGCATATCTCAGGGCGCTTTAAAAATATAAAATAAAATGGCGTTTGTATTGTTCAATTAATCTTGCAATTGTAACAGATTTAAGCTGTTTAAATCTTGGGGTATTTCTATCTAAGACATGAGAAAACTTATTTCTACAAATATTTGATCAATTAAAAAAATATTAATATAAAAGTAGCTGGTGGAGGGTATTTAAGATTCGGTTCAGCCGAATATAGCACTCTAACTTGTTTATTTTGAAATTGCACGCCCACTTCTTTAAAAGTCGAATATTATGGTACATGGTACAATGATATTCCTAAAATTGTTTATGGGCATTTTTGACATCCATATGATTATTTGGTGGAAAAATTGTAGCACTTCCAATAGGGGGCGTGGCACCCCCCATTTGAATTAAATACACAAATTTGTATACCTAGGAAACGCTTAAAGCTAAAATCCTCAAATTTTGCACAAAGAAATATGTCATTCATGTGAATATTTGGGTAATAAATTGGCGTATTATAAATAGGAGCGTGGCACATCCCATATGAACAAAATAATAAATTTCGTATATCTGGGAATGTATAGAGCTAAAATTCTAAAACTTTGTATGGGTAACATTAAAATCCATATAAACGATACATACAAACATTTATGAAAATGAAATTTTATGTGGGAAATTTATACATCCATACAAACATTTATGAAAATGAATGGACAAACCTTAAATAATGGTCATGATACCTTTCATATAAAGTGAAAAATGTGTATAATGAAAATATGAAAGGAAAAGAGTTTTTTATTTATATTGCTATTAGGGTAGCACTGGGTATAGCTAGTATAACCTATTTATAGTGGAGGTTATTTTAGATTCGGCAAAGCCGAATATAGTAGTCTAACTTGTTACTTATAATTTTTATGTCATGAACCGATTTTCTGATTTTCTATACCAAACTGCTTAAGATAACAATAAATATTTTCAGTGAATTTGGTTAATTTCGTTTGCTTAGTTTTAACGTGTTTTAACCAGACAGAATTAGGAAAAAATGTATTTTTTCGAGGTTTTTTTCGAATTTTTACTCATAACCTTTTATGTTGTGAGATGCTGGTTAATTTCTTTTGCTTACTTTTAACGTAAGCGTGTTTTAACCAGACGGACATACCTAAATCGACTCAGAATTTCATAACGACCCATAATGAATATTTCTGGGTGTTACACACGGAATGACAAACTTATATATACCCTCTATCATCATAATAAAAAGAACTTGTATGAAATTTCTAAAATGTATATTATTGATTTTTTTAAGTACTAAGCACCCCAAAATCAATAAACATTTTTAAATATTTCACTACCCAGTAAAATATTTGCTTACAAACTCACTAGAAAAATCACCAGAACTCATTGAGTAAAGTGCCTACAATTCTACTAGAAGAAGTACTTATTTTTGTTTGAGATGTTCCAAAAGTATGTCAATATTATTTGGTTGGAAATAAGTTGTTTTTAATAGAGTTATTTATAGAATATTTATGAAAAAATAAAAAGTTGACACAGACTGGGGTTGAACTCAGTACCTTTCGTTTACCAGTTGAATGCTACACTCACTACACCACTGCTTAGCTGTTTTATTGAGCATCAAATAATAGTTTTCACACACAAATACATACTATTTTATTTTCTGTTTGTCTAAAATTAGACGTTTGATATCGTGTGCACAAATAAAGGAAAAAAACAGAAAACGTAACTGTTTTATTTTTGTTAGTTTCTTTATTTTGATTTTTTTAGACTTTACCTACAATTTAAGTCATTAATAAAGTACTTAATGGTTATCATTGTAAGCAAAGATTTTGCTGGCAACACTGTTTCTTTTCATTGTAGTGCTATTAAAGTATTGAGTAGTGGGTATCGAGTATTTGCCCTATTTTTTGGGTACTCAATACTAAAAAGTAGTTACTCAATACTTTCAGACTTAGGTATATGGATTTTAGGTATATGGATTTTATATATAAATTTAACGGCTATGATATGAGAAAATACAGCTCTACAGCTAATACAGATCATATCATTATTAGAAATGCAACTCTTAGCAATATCAAATCAATGTAAAAATAATTTAAAACTGCAATAATAGTTAAAAAGTTACAAATATTTATTGACGCAATTTAAAAAAAATAAAATGTCTCAAAAGAGGAAAATTCCTCGGTTTTTAATTTAAAATAAAACCGGTAAAAGTATCGAGTAGAATTGAGTAATCAAAAGTAGTAGAATATTACAGCACTTTTTCGTTGGTTGTAGAAAAATAAAAAAAAATACAAAAAAATGCAAATACAGCAAATATATAACTTAATTTGTTAAACTAATGTAACAAACGTATTTTTGTATCATGCAAACACCAAATATTCCAAAAAACAAGTAATAGTGCTATATTCGGCTGTGCCGAAACTTATATACCCTTCACCATAGTGTATTTAAAAAATATCAATTTTATAAAATTTAAATTTATTTAATTTTCCCGACTATATCATTATTATAGCAATAGCAAAACAAAATAAACAACAACAACGCTAAGCGAAATAAACACACAAAAAACAAAATACACAAGGCTGAAAAACCAACAGACATCCAAACATACAAAACGAAATACACAAATAAAACAAAAACAAAATACACACCGCAATGGAAATAACAGACATCCAAACATACGAAACTGAATACACCAAGAAACAAAAACAATATACACAAGGCAATGAAACACAGAGCCATCCAAACATACGAAACTGAATACACCAAGAAACAAAAACAACATACACATGGCAATGAAACACACAGCCATTCAAACATACGAAACGAAATAATCAGTGCCTCGTTTCTGTAACTCTCGCATCGAGAAATTTCTCGCATGAAACAGTGAAATTGAAGAAAAAACAATGTGAATTGGAACAAAATATCATTTCTCACATGCAAGTGTTTCTGTAATTTCTTTTTGTGAGAACTATCTGTCATTTAAGTTTTTTGACGTAAGTTATTGGAAATTTGTGAGTAAAAGTGTTTCTGTAAGAAAATTTTGTGAGAAGTTTCTCACATGAACTGTCAAAAAAACTCACATTTTAAAACGGTGCGGAAAGTAAAATTTTAAGGAAAAAAAGTTTAATTTAAACATAAATTCTATAAAATAATGAAAAAGTAATCATATTTTTATAATTAATTAACATTAAAATTAATATTGTCCACTAATTTTTAGAAAATTGGAGGAATTTTCGATATACAGAAGCAAAAGCAGAAAAAGTATGTGGGAATAAACTTAGAATTGGCTAGGGGAGAATTTATTGGGATAATTTTTTGAACACATTTTATTTAATTCCTATATTTTTTGTTAATTTAATCATTGTTTATAAATTTGTCTGGCAATTTTTGTTTTCTTCTTTTTATTTTTATGTTTTTGACAGCTGTTTTATTGGAAATATCCAATAAAAACGTAATTCGTGTTGCCTCTTCTCACTTTAAGTTACAGAAACACTTTTTACTCCCAAATCGAGAAACGATGGAATTTTTTGTTTCACACTTCTCGATGTGAGAACTTCTCACTAAAAGTTACAGAAACGGGGTACAGAAAAACAAAATACACAACGCAATGAATAAGCAGTGATGTTGTTGTTTATTTTTTATGAAATTTTTAGAGGTTGTCTCGGATTTTTGCTTATATGTATCTCCGTTGTTTATGGACGGATTTTGCTGATTTTAAAAAGGAAACTTCTCGAAAGCATGTCTGATAGAATTATTGAAGATTTGGATCCCGAAGATATCTGGGGTCTTCAGAAAACTGATTTCAACAGACAGACAGACGGACATGGCTTAATCGACTCCGCTATCTATAACGATTCAAAATATATATACTTTATAGGGTCGGAAAATTATATTTTGGAAATTACAAACGGAATGACAAAGTGAAGGGTATAATTACAAAATAATGAATGAAACAAGTTAGAGTGCTATATTCGGCTGAGCCGAATCTTAAATATCCACCACCAGCTACTTTTATATTAATAATCTTTTAGATAATTAAATATTTGTGGAAATATGGTTTCTCATCTTTTCTAATAGAGCAAGCTAAGATTTTTGCAAGTTTTTTCGGAGCATTATAAATATGATTTTCTATAACATTTTATAGCGCCTTAAAATATGCTTTAGAGATATTGAATAAATTCCAGGTATACATGTGTGTGAAATATTTAAGGAAATGTAGTTATGTGTACTGTTGTTCAGAATTTGTTTATACTAAATTAATTTTACTAAAAAACAAGTTAGAGTGCTATATTCCACCAGCAAGCTACTTTTTATTAAAACCCATTTAACTATCTAATTATACCCTTCACCTTCGTGAGAAGGGTATATATAAGTTTGTCATTCCGTTTGTAATTTCTATAATATAATTTTCCGACCCTATAAAGTATATATATTCTGGATCCTTATAGATAGCGGAGTCGATTAAGCCATGTCCGTCTGTCTGTCTGTTCGTCTGTCTGTCTGTTGAAATCAGTTTTAGAGGACCCCAGATATCGGCGAGATCCGAATCTTCAATAATTCTGTTAGACATGCTTTCGAGAAGATCGCTATTTAAAATCAGCAAAATCGGTCCATAAATGACGGAGATATAAGCAAAAATCCGAGACAACCTCTGAAAATTTCATTAAAAAAGACAATTTTTTCATGCTTTGATTAATAAGCAACAACAACAACACTGCTTATTCATTGAGTATTTCGTTTCACATGTTTGGATGGCTGTGTGTTTCATTGGCATGTGTATATTGTTTTTGTTTCTTGGTGTATTCAGTTTTGTATGTTTGGATGGCTGTGTGTTTCATTGCCTTGTGTATATTGTTTTTGTTTGTTGGTGTACAGTTTCGTTTGTTGGTTTTACTGCCTTGTGTATTTTGTTTTTTGAGTGTTTATTTCGTTTAGCGTTGTTGTTGTTCATTTTGTTTTGCTATTGCTATAATAATGATATAATCGGGAAAATTAAATAGGTACATAAATTTAAATTTTATAAAATTTATATATTTTAAATACACTATGGTGAAGGGTATATAAGATTCGGCACAGCCGAATATAGCACTCTTACTTGTTTTTAGATAACTTGACAAAATTTTTGTTTCCGTAGTGAGGGTACTAACATTTAGGTTCATAATATTTCATATTAATAGGCCAGTTGCAAACATTTTAATATAATGATTTATATATACACAAACGTACTCATGTCAAATTTTATCTGCATATAATCATTAATAATGAATTAAGTGGTATTAAGTGATTTTTACAAGTAAAATTCCGTATAACGATTTATATATACAAAATACACATGTCGCATTTTATCCCGATGACTTTGATTGTCAATGTGCTTTTAAGTAATTTTCGGAAATGATCATTATATGGGAGTTGTGACCAATTATGGACCGATCAAGAAAAAATTTCGTATAATGATTTATATGCTAAAAAAATTAAAGTCGAATATTACTCTAATAGATTTATTAATTAATGAAATATGTGCGTTTAAGTGATTTTCGGAAGTGGACCTTATATAGGAGCTATGACAATTACAGGCCTCTCCAGAAAAATTTCGTAGAGTGATTCATATGCATGTACACAAAACATATTTGTGTCGAATTTTATCAAGATAGCTTTGTTTGACAATGAAATATGTGAGTTTAAATTATTTTCGGAAGAGGGCCTTATATGGGAGCTATGACCAATAATGGACTGATCAGGGGAAAAATTGATAGAATGATTTATATGTACACAAAACATATTGAAGTTGAGTTGAATTTTATACCGATAGCTTTATTTATCAATGAAACATATGAGTTTAAGTGATTTTCTTAAGTGGACCTTATATGGGAGCTGTAATCAATTATGGTCCTATCCGAAAAAATTTCGTAGAGTGATTCATATATAGACGAAACATATTTGTGTCGAATTTTATCAAGATACCTTTATTTGACAATTAAATATGTGCGTTTAAGTGATTTTCCGAAGTGGGCCTTATATGGTAGCTAATAATGGGCCGATCCGAAAAGAAATTTGGTAGAATGATTTGTATGTGCATAAAACATATTCATTTGATCACAAAAGCTTTGTTTATCAATGAAATATATGCGTTTAAGTGATTTTCGGAAGTGGACCTTATATGGGAGCTATGACCAATTGTGGACCGACTGAGATCTACTTTGGTAGTATGATTTCTATTCATATTATATTTGTACGTACAAAATTTTGTATTGATACCGATATACTTGAGGGAGTTATTAACGATCAACTAATTTCCGGGAATATACACCTTTGTATGGGGGCTATGGGAAATATTGGATAAACTGTTATGAGTTTGAACATACTTGTTCCCTGGTACAAAAAAATAATGTGTGGCAAAATTCATCGAAATATCTTTGGTAGTTTCTGAGAAAACTACTTAAGAATTTGGAAAAAAAACGTTATTTTTTCGAGGTAGTCTGAAATTTTTACTCATAACTTTTTACGTCGTGAACCGATTTTACTGATTTTCAATACCAAACTCTAAGGGATAGTAAAAAATGTTTTGGGTGAATTTCTATTGCTTCGTTTTAACGTGAGCGTGTTTTAGACAGACAGACAGACGGACGGACATAGCTAAATCGACTCCGAATTTCATAAGGATCGAGAATATATATAATTTGTTGGGTCTCAGATAAATATTTCTTGGTGTTACACGGAATAACAAAGTTATACTTATACTAGCTATACCCAGTGTGCTTCGCTACCCTCATCGTAATGGAATAAAATAAATATTATTGTAAATGTATATATATCTGCAATATCAAAGAGTCCCCTATTTAAATTTATGTTTATATATTCAATATTTTAGAAAACTCAAAAAGTACCAATGAAGTACGAAAAAGTAACAAAAGACCTCTTTTATTTAATTTCATGTTCCTAAGTTCAATATTATAGAAAATTAAAAAAGTACCAGTTGAAGAACGAACAATTACTAAAGGGTCCCCTTTTATAGATTCTCATTAACTCCGGGCTTCACATGGTTAATTTCATGTTATAAAAAACACAAAAAGTACCTTTTGAAGAACGAAAAATTACCAAAAAGTCCTCTTTTATATGTTCTCACTTACTCCGGGCTCTACGTACTTAATTTCATGTTTCTAGGTTCAATATTATAGAAAATTCAAAAAGTACCTTTTGAAGAACGAAAAAGTCCCGAAAAGTCCCCTTTTATAGGTTATCACTTAATCTTGGCTGTACTTGCTTAATTTCATGTTTCTAGGTTCAATATTATAGAAAATTCAAAAAGTACCTTTAAAAGAACGAACAAGTAAGAGTGTTATATTCGGCTATGCCGAATCTTATATACCCACCATCAAACCTCGTTTGACTCGAATGAAACTTACTTATGTCTAATTTCATCTATATATTCGTATTTTTAGGCCAGTTATAAGCGTTAAAGTAATTTTCTGAAGGGGACCTTATATGGGGGGTAGGGTCAATCATGGACCGATCAACATAAAATTTTTTAGATAGATTTTGACTCGTATGAAAATTACTTATGTCGAATTTCATCTATATACTAGAATTTTTAAGCCAGTAATGAGCGTTAAAGTCATTTTCTGAAGGGGACCTTATATGGGGGGTAGGGTCAATTATGGACCGATCCTCATAAAATTTTGCACAGTGATTTTGGATCACAAGAAACTTACTTATGTCGAATTTCATCGCTATATTCGTATTTTTAAACAAGTTATGGCTGTTAAAGCTGCTTTTCTAGGGGCCACTTGTATGGGGGCTATCCGAAAACGTGGACCGATATTGCCCATTTTCAATACCAAACAAACCTTACCTATAAGAAATATTTATGTGAAATTTCAAGCCTCTAGCTCTTTCCATTCGGACTCTATCGTGCTTTCAACAGACAGACAGACAGACAGACGGACGGACAGACGGACAGACATGGCTAGATCGTCTTAGAATTTAATGAGGACCCAGAATATATATACTTTTGTGGGTCTCTGACCAATATTTCGATGTGTTACAAACGGAATGACAAAATCAATATACCCCCCATCTTTTTTGATGGTGGGTATAAAAAGTACCAAAAAGTCCCCTCTTATAGATTCTCATTTACTCCAGGCTCTATATGCTTAATTTCATGCTTCTAGGATCAATATTATAGAAAATTCAAAAAGTACCTTTTGAAGAACGAAAAAGTACCAAAAAGTCCCCTTTTATAGATTCTCATTTACTCCAGGCTCTACATGCTTAATTTCATGCTTCTAGGATCAATATTATAGAAAATTCAAAAAGTACTTTTTGAAGAACGAAAAAGTACCAAAAAGTCCCCTTTTATAGGTCCTCACTTAATTCGGGCTCTACATGTTTAATTTCATGTTTCTAGGTTCAATATTATAGAAAATTCAAAAAGTACCTTTTGAAGAACAAAAAAGTACCAAAAAGTCCCCTTTTATAGTTTCTCACTTAATCCAGGCTCTACATGCATACTTTCATGTTTCTGTTTTCAATATTATAGAAAATTCATAAAGTACCTTTTGAAGAACGAAAAAGTACCAAAAAGTCCCCTTTTATAGATTCTCATTTACTACGGGCTCTAAATGCCTATTTTCATGTTTCTAGGTTCAATTTAATAGAAAACTCAAAAAGTACCAGTCGAAGGACGAAAAAGTACCAAAAAGTCCCCTTTTATAGATTCTCATTTACTCCAGGCTCTACATGCTTAATTTCATGTTTCTAGGTTAAATTTTATAGAAAACTCAAAAAGTACCAGTCGAAAGACGAAAAAGTACCAAATAGTCCCCTTTTATAGATTCTCATTTACTAAGGGCTCTACATGCTTAATTTTATGTTTCTAGGTTAAATTTTATAGAAAACTCAAAAAGTACCAGTCAAAGGACGAAAAAGTACCAAAAAGTCCCCTTTTATAGATTCTCATTAACTAAGGCCTCCGCATGCTTAATTTCATGTTTCTAGGTTAAATTTTATAGAAAACTCAAAAAGTACCAGTCGAAGGACGAAAAAGTACCAAAAAGTCCCCTTTTATAAATTCTCATTTACTCCGGGCTCTACATGCTTAATTTCATGTTTCTAGGTTAAATTTTAAAGAAAACTCAAAAAGTACCAGTCGAAGGACGAAAAAGTACCAAAAAGTCCCCTTTTATAGATTCTCATTTACTCCGGTCTCTACATGTTTAAATTCATGTTTCTAGGTTCAATATTATAGAAAATTCAAAAAGTACCTTTTGAAGAACGAAAAAGTACCAAAAAGTCCCATTTTATAGATTCTCATTTACTCCGAGCTCTACATGCTTAATTTCATGTTTCTAGGTTTAATTTTAAAGAAAACTCAAAAAAGTAGAACGAAAAAGTAGCGAAAAGTCCCTTTATTATTAATTTCATGTTTCTATTTCAATATCATAGAAAACTCAAAAAGGACCAGTTGGAGAATGAAAAGTACCAAAAAATATCACTTGATACCGGGGTTCCAAATAACACCCCATTAGGATATTTAGTGTTTCTAAATTTAAAAATTTTATCTAAATTGGATCATTGTGGTTGAATAAAATCAAATTTCCCGTTTTTACCCCTTTTGGTACTTTTTTCCTCCCCATTAACGAAATAAAAATTCTATTCCAAAAAGTTGCAACATCGTAGTGGGAGCTCGTTTTTATGTATTCATATGTATAAGTTAATAAACCAAAAACAATGTTTTATGAAAAAAGTACCAAAAATAGGTACAATTTTAACCCCTTAAATGTCCGAATATCCAAAAAGTACTAAATTCATATTTTTATTTTTTCGTTAAGTTATGAAGGAGTCAAAAATATTTTTTGAATGTGCACTGGTTTATTCCCTAAAGGGGCCGAATTTTAAAAAAGTACCAGACACCTGTCCGTTTATTTTTTAAATGAACGGCGATAAGCTTTAAACTGTTTTTATATCTTTTCTAGTTTAGAAGATATAAGGTTACCGAATTTACCCGTTTTTACCCTTTTTTTACCCCCTAAACATTCGTATTTCCAAAAATCCCGTCTTAGTGGATCTATTTGGCGGGAGACAACCTCCTGTCCGAATTTCAGCTCTTTAGCTTCAACCGTTTATGCTGTGCGATGATGAATCAGTCAGTGAATCAGTCAGTCAGTCAGTCAGTAACGTTAGAATTTTATATATATAGATAGATAGATAGATAGATAGATAGATAGATAGATAGATAGATAGATAGATAGATAGATAGATAGATAGATAGATAGATAGATAGATATATAGATAGATAGATAGATAGATGATAGATAGATAGATAGATAGATAGATAGATAGATAGATAGATAGATAGATAGATAGATAGATAGATAGATAGATAGATAGATAGATAGATAGATAGATAGATAGATAGATAGATAGATAGATAGATAGATAGATAGATAGATAGATAGATAGATAGATAGATAGATAGATAGATAGATAGATAGATAGATAGATAGATAGATAGATAGATAGATAGATAGATAGATAGATAGATAGATAGATAGATAGATAGATAGATAGATAGATAGATAGATCGCTCGCTCTCTCGCTCGCTCTCTCGCTCGCTCGCTCGCTCGCTCGCTCGCTCGCTCGCTCGCTCGTCCGCTCGCTCGCTCGCTCGCCTCGCTCGCTCGCTCGCTCGCTCGCTCGCTCCTCGCTCGCTCGCTCGCTCGCTCGCTAGCTCCGCTCGCTCGCTCGCTCGCTCGCTCGCTCGATAGATCGATAGAATAATCGATAGCTAGATAGAAGATCTATCACCCACTGATGGTGGTGGAGGGTATAATTACAATTAATTATATACGGTTAGTGTTCTTACTGTAGATAGCTATATTTCTGTCAAACTTGTATATATATACCTATCTGGTAATAAGTGATGTGCATTAATTGATTTTCGGAAGGGGCTTTGTATGGGACCGATCGAACCCATATTATGGACCCATCGTGAAAAAACATTTTGTATACAAAAGTAATGTGTCAAGTTTTACACGGATATCATTGTTTGGTAATGTGAATTTAAGTGATATTTGAGAGGGGACCTTATATGAGAGTTGTGACCAAATATGGGCCGATCGTGAATTTTTTTTTTTAATGAAATTTTTGTAAACTAAATTAACACTTGTGCCAAAGGTAATCATTTAAGTGATTTTTTGAAGGAGATCTTCTACGGGTGCTATGACCAAATATGCACCGATCGTGAAACAATTTTAAAATTACATTTTTGTGTGCAAAAATAATATATGTTGCAAATTTTGTATAGATATCATTATTTGGTAATGAGTTATGTGCGTTAGAATTATTTTCGGAAGGGGTCCTTGTATGGGAGATATGACCAAATATGGACCGATCGTGAAACAATTTTACAGTATCATTTCTATATATAAAAGGAATATTTGTGCCAAAATTTGTATGGATACTAGAGTATTCAATTATTCGGGTTTTTTGTCTTATTCGGTTTATTCGACAAATTATTATTTGGGGTTTTAAGATGGCCGGTTAATAATCGGATAATTCAAAATTATTCGGTTAATCGAATAAAAGGAAAGTGGATTCATTTCTATATATAAAAGGAATATTTGTGCCAAAATTCGTATGGATACTAGAGTATTCAATTATTCGGGTTTTTTTGTCTTATTCGGTTTATTCGACAAATTATTATTTGGGGTTTTAAGATGGCCGGTTAATAATCGGATAATTCAAAATTATTCGGTTAATCGAATAAATGGAAAGTGGATGTTTTTTTAAAAATATTATTTCTTTTTTACAATACTTTTCATCCTATAACAAACAAAATTATAATTTTCACTTCTTTAAATTCAATTCTATTAAAATTTGTTAATTAAGTTTTTTCTCAAATATTATAAATTATTTATTTTCATGTGAAATCCTCTTCTATATAAACAAATTAAGTTAATTAATTTTATGTTTTTGAAATTTTTTAACGAGTTCCAGAGTTCATATATAGTAGAACTGCGTTTTCAGTTTTTCATTTTGTGATCTTTTCTCCCTTTTAAAGGACTTCAAAGTTTTAAGGATATACAAATTTCAAAAAAATTATTTAAATAGTTCCGCTCATCAGTTTTTCTTTATATGGATATCAAATGAAAGGGGACAATTTCTAGAAGTAGAATTTTTTTTTTATTTTTACTTTTCAGGACGAAAAGTTGTAAAAAATGTCCTTTGAAAAATGTATCCTTTTATATCCTTGAGAATTTCCAATATATTTTTCTAAAAAATATATATGTTGAAACCATGCATATACTTTAACACATGCTTAAATTTCGTTCTTATAGCTTTATAAGTTAAGCCTAAACAAAAAAAAAACATATTATTAAGTTCATTAAAAAAACGTACTTTTATCGATACAGCAATTAAGATTACAAAAATATTAGATAGTACTTTTTGGACTTGAACAAATCCACATACACACGAAACTGGAGATCGTATATAGTAAATCTGCGTTGTCAGTTTTTAACATTCTGATCTTTTCTCCTTTTAAAGGAAATCAAAATTTTAAAGATGTAAAAATTTCTATTAATATTTATATACATATTTTTATTAATTAATGTTTGTCATTATTAATTAATGTTTGTCAAATAAAAAAAGACGGTCACCAATAGGAAATATGCTAGCCGATCCATCGCCGCATTTTATAACCCAAGCGGATTTTGATGATCTCGTGCGTGACACAAATATTTCGCAAAGAAGTGCTGAAGTATTAGGTTTCCGATTACAACAGTGGAAATTGGTTTCTGAAGATTTTCGGGTAAAATCAGTCCGAAAGAGTTCAAACGAGCAATCATTTGGCTCATGTTTCAAAGTGGATGACCAAACTGGCATCACTTACGCAGATGATGTTGAAAAACTTTTCGGAACTATTGGCCATTCCTATGACCCAAATGAATGGCGCCTCTTTATAGATGGATCAACGAAGAGCCTCAAAGGTGTGTTGCTTCACGTAGGTAATGTGTATCCATCAGTGCCAATTATTTATGGTACAGATGTTAAAGAAAATTATGAAAATATAAGCGCTATTCTAAAATGAATAAATTATGACCGACATTGTTGGATGATTTGTTCTGACCTGAAAATAGTTGCCATTTTAATGGGTTTAAAAAAGGGTTTGCCAAACACCAATGTTTTTTGTGTCTTCGGGAAGGTCGGCGCAAAGATCTTCATTACACCGACCACAAATGGCAGCCTCGTATTGTTCATCAGCTTGGACAGGATAGCATTGAGAATATTCCGCTCGTGCCGTCATAATACTTCCACCGCTACACATTAAATTGGGACTTATAAGAAATTTTGTTCGTGCACTCGACGTTGCCAGTGCAGCTATGGTGCACTTGAAAAAAATTTTCCCAAATTAAGCGAAGCAAAGATTGACGCCGGTAGGTTCGATTGCTAAATACTTATATTATTGTATTACCCTAAGTAATCTTTTATACTTTAAGGTGTTTTTAATGGACCCCAACTAAAAAAATTATTAAATTGCAAGGAATTTCCAAACTTTCTATCACCTATTGAGAAAAATTGTTGGAGGAGTTTAGATGCCATAATAGAAAATTTCTTAGGTAATAGAAAATCTGAAAACTACGATGAAATCGTCCGCAATCTCGTTCGCAACACCCATTTGAAATGGGTGTGAATATGTCACAGAAAATACACTTCTTAGATAGGCACCTAGATATTTTCCCCGATAATTTAGGTCATTTTAGTGACGAACATGGGGAACGATTCCACCAGGATCTAGCAATTATTGAAAATCGCTTTAGAGGAAAGAGCACTTGTCGCATGCTCGCTAAATACTGTTGGTCGATATGTCGAGATTCACATACTCCATACAAGCGGCAGAGTAATTGTATTCATTTTTCTCCATGATATATTTATACCCTACACCACTTTAGTGGGGAGGGTATATTGGATTTGTGCTGATGTTTGTAACATACAAAAATATTCGTCCTAGACTCACCTTAAGGTATACCAATTGGCTTAGAATCGTTTTCTGAGTCCATTAAGCTTTGTCCGTCCGTCCGTCTGGCTGGCTGTCTAGCCCCCATAGAACAGAACCCCCCGAAAAGGGCTTCTGAGCTCATAATTATGTTAAATATACAGATATATCGATAAATTACGGCACAACTAAGTTTTATAGAAGTCTTGATGACCCTGCCAAATTTCATAAAGATCGGGCCCCATTTGACCCTAGCTCCCATACAAAGTCCCCTTCAGAAAATTACTTGAATGTCCCAAATTAACTTATAAACACAAATATCCCGATGAAATTCACCACAATAAAATATTATGTAAATATAAATATATTCGCAAAATTTTATCGGGCTTGGTCCATATTTGCCCCTAGCCCCCATATAAAGCCTCTTTCAGAAAATTAGTTTTTCATCCATAAATTGCTTAAATGTATCGGAACAAGGGAATATTGAAGATAAATGTTTTATTATGAAAAATAAATCACATTTAATATACATAACTGGTGTAGGGTATCATATGGTCGGCCACGCCCGACTATACTTTCTTACTTGTTTTATATTTCTTCTTTCTTTTATACCTTTATTTAGTATAGCTTAAATATCTTTTTATACCCACCATAAAAAAAGATGGGGGTATATTGATTTTGTCATTCCGTTTGTAACACATCGAAATATTGGTCATAGACCCACAAAAGTATATATATTCTGGGTCCTCATTAAATTCTAAGTCGATCTAGCCATGTCTGTCCGTCCGTCTGTCTGTCTGTTGAAAGCACGATAGAGTCCGAATGGAAAGAGCTAGAGGATTGAAATTTCACATAAATATTTCTTATATGTAAGGTTTGTTTGGTATTGAAAATGGGCAATATCGGTCCACGTTTTCGGATAGCCCCCATACAAGTGTCCCCTCGAAAAGCAGCTTTAACAGCCATAACTTATTTAAAAATACGAATATAGCGATGAAATTCGACATAAGTAAGTTTCTTATGATCCAAAATCACTATGCAAAATTTTATGAGGATCGGTCCATAATTGACCCTTCCCCCCATATAAGGTCCCCTTCAAAAAATGACTTTAACGCTCATTACTGGCTTAAAAATACGAGTATAGATGAAATTCGACATAAGTAAGTTTCATACAAGTCAAAATCTATCTAAAAAATTTTATGAGGATCGGTCCATGATTGACCCTACCCCCCATATAAGGTCCCCTTCAGAAAATGACTGCAACGCTCATTAATGGCTTAAAAATACGAGTGCAGCGATGAAATTCGACACAAATAAATTTAATACGAACCAAATTTTGTCTACCAAATTTTATGAGGATCGACCCATAATTGACCCTACCCCCTATATAAGGTCCTCTTCAGAAAATTACTTTAACGCTTATAACTGGCCTAAAAATACGAGTATATAGATGAAATTCGACATAAGTAAGTTTCATTCGAGCCAAACGAGGTTTGATGGTGGGTATATAAAATTCGGCATAGCCGAATATAACACTCTTACTTGTTTATTATATAAATTTAATTTTTTTATAATAATTGTTCCTGCTGGTACTAATTGGGAATTTGTTAGAATTATACTAAAATATGAAAGAATAAAATTTAAGTAACTCTTCTGTTTCATTTCCAATGATTGTCTTTTTTTATTTGATACACATATTGACAAACATTTATAAAAATATTTATTTAATTTTTTATAAATTTGTACATCCTTGAAACTTTGAAGTCCTTTAAAAAGAAGAAAGGAACAGAAAATTAAAAACTGAGAACGCAGATTTACTATATACGATATCCAGTTTCATGTGTATGTGGACTTGTTCAAGTCCAAAAACTACTATCTAATATTTTTGTAATCTTAATTGTTGTATGCATAGTTTCAACATATATTTTTTTTAGAAAAATATATTGGAAATTCTCAAGGATATAAAAGGATACATTTTTCAAAGGACATTTTTTACAACTTTTCGTCCTGAAAAGTAAAAATAAAAAAATTATCTACTTCTAGAAATTGCCCCCTTTCATTTGATATCCATATAAAGAAAAACTAATGAGCAGAACTATTTAAATAAATTTTAAAAAATTTCTATATCCTTAAAACTTTGAAGTCCTTTAAAAAGGAGAAAAGATCACAAAATGAAAAACTAAAAACGCATATGGTCCCGTTCAAGTCCAATAATTGCTGTCGCATGGTGTAATTATGTATTGCTGAATAACTTATCAGAAATACTTTAGAAACACAACACTGTTCCTCAAAACTGGATGCAAAAGTAAAGGCGATATCATTAATTTCAAGATTTCTTTTCAGAAATCTGAAATGTTTCTGCATGAACCCATCCTTGAAGTAGGTAAAGCAGAACAACTTATTGCAATGTTTCTGAAGTATTGTTATAAAAATCATCCAATATACATATATTCTTCATTATAACCCATTTCTAACGTAATCCTCTTTAAGGAATTAATACAGAAAGAAAATTTATTATAAAAATATTGAATTTTGTATAAGAAATACATTAATTTTACTGTTAAATAATAAGTTTTTCTTAATCGGTTAAATGATATAAGTTATTCGGTTTATTCGTTATTTGAAATTTGTCAATTTTCATTTATTCGAACGATTAATCGTCAAAAATTTATAGATTAACCGTTCGACGATTAATCGTTTGAATACCCTAATGGATACCATTATTTAATAATGAGTTATGTGCGTTTAAGTGATTTTCGGGGAGACCTATGACCAAATATGGACCGCTCGGGAATAAATTTGAGAATAACATTTTTGAGAACAAAATTAACATTTGTGGCAAATTTTGTATAGATATCATTATTAGGTAATGAGTTATGTGGGTTTAAGGGATTTTCTGAAGGGGACCTTATATGGGACCTACGACTAAATATGGACCGATCCAAAAAAAATATCTACAGTAACATTTCTGTATATAAAAGAAATATTTCAGCAAATGTTGTATGTATATCTTAATTTAATAATGAGTTATGTGCGTTTAAGTAATTTTCGGAAGAGACTTTGTATGGGAGCTGGGACTAATTACGGACCGATCCGAAAAAAACATCTACAGTAACGTTTCTGTATATAAAAGAAATATTTGTGCCAAATCTTGTATGGATATCTTAATTTAGTAATGATTTATGTGCGTTTAAGTGATTTTCGGGAGGGGACCTTGTATGGGAGCTAGGATAAATTATGGACCGATCCAGAAAAATTTTCTTCTGTATGAATTCTTTTGACATAAAACTTTAACGTGCAAAATTTTGTAATGATATCGACATTCCAACGAAAGTTATTAACAATAAACTCATTTTCCGGGAATATGTAAATACATTTGTATGGGACGTATATGTAGTTATGGACCAGAGAACAGAATGAGACCATTCACGTTTTCTGCTGATTCGCAAATTCATTGCTTTTGCATTGTCTTTATTAGACAACAAAACAAATGAGCATTACTATATGAACACTCATTTCATTTTATGATTGACTTATTTACCATCCCGTTTAATGATGCTATACATCAAGCAACGAAATAACATGAAGACATATGAATAAAACTGAAAACATTCAGACCATTCGTGCAGTATTCGTTGCTAAATGTCAAAAAGCAAGTAGATGAGCGAAAATCCAATTCAGACCATTCGTGCAGTATTCGTTGATAAATGTCAAAAAGCAAGTAGATGAGCGAAAATCCAATTGTTTGTTTTAGTTTTGCTCATTTTTTTAAAAGTTTTGTATGTTATAGAAACGTTTCGTTTGTTTTTATACCCTACACCACTTTAGTGGGGAGGATATATTGGATTTGTGCTGATGTTTGTAACATACAAAAATATTCCTAGACCCACCTAAAAGTATACCAATCGGCTTAGAATCGTTTTCGGAGTCGATTAAGCTATGTCCGTCCGTCCGTCTGGCTGAAATTTGGCACGCACGTTTTATTTGACCCAAGGACAAAGCCTATTGAAGTTAAAATCGGTCCATTATTTCACCTAGCCCCCATAGAACAGAACCCCCCGAAAAGGGCTTCTGAGCTCATAATTATGTTAAATATACAGATATATCGATAAATTACGGCACAACTAAGTTTTATAGAAGTCTTGATGACCCTGCCAAATTTCATAAAGATCGGGCCCCATTTGACCCTAGCTCCCATACAAAGTCCCCTTCAGAAAATTACTTGAATGTCCCAAATTAACTTATAAACACAAATATTCCGATGAAATTCACCACAATAAAATATTATGTAAATATAAATATATTCGCAAAATTTTATCGGGCTTGGTCCATATTTGCCCCTAGCCCCCATATAAAGCCTCTTTCAGAAAATTAGTTTTGCATCCATAAATTGCTTAAATGTATCGGAACAAGGGAATATTGAAGATAAATGTTTTATTATGAAAAATAAATCACATTTAATATTCATAACTGGTGTAGGGTATCATATGGTCGGCCACGCCCGACTATACTTTCTTACTTGTTATGATCTGGTTTTATGTGCTCAAAAACAATATACATGAAATCAAATGAGAATTTTTTTTATTGTTTTGGTTTTGTTTCTATTTTACTCACTGCAAAGATCAAATCAGAACTTTTGGAAAAGGTTTTATTAGTTGATTTTCGTTCTCTGAATTAAAATAATCATATAAAAATGAATTCCGATGGAATTATAGAAAAACTTGAATGTGGTGTTTTTCATACAATAAAAAAACAATCAAAAAGTAAAATATGGGACATTTTTTCAGTTATATATGATGACCATAACCAAATTATTAATGGATTTGTTCATTGTGATATGTGTAACCATTTATTTAAATATAACGGCAAACAAACGTCAAATTTAGTTCGTCACAAATGCTATGCAGAAATGAATCCAATATTGAGTTGAAAAAAGTGAGTAAACTTGACAAAGAAAATTTTATTGATGTTTGTTCCGAATGGGTAATTGAAGATTGTCGCCCTTTTTATGCGGTTAATGGTAGCGGTTTCAAGAAATTAGCTCAGGCTTTAGTAAATATTGGTGCCAAATATGGTGACCACTTGGATATATTGGATTTAGTTCCAGATGCAACAACAATATCAAATCGAATAGAAATAAAAGCAGAGGAAACTCGAAAAAAACATCAAAGCAGATATAAAGGAAGCAGTGACAAATGAAGTTGCATCAATAACAACAGATTTATGGACAGATACTTATGTGAAAAGAAATTTCTTGTCTGTTACTTTTCATTTTATGAAAGAGTCAAAATTAAAAAATTTAGTGCTCGGAGTCAAATCAATGGATTTTGAAAGTTGTACAAACGAAAACATATTAGCCAAATTGAAAGTGGTTTTAAATGATTTCGATATTAACAACATGGAGAATATTAAATTCGTCACAGACAGAGGATCCAACATAATAAAAGCTTTACAGAATTACACTCGTTTAAATTGTTCAAATCACTTGCTCAATAATGTTTTGCATTCAGCTTTTAATAATACTCCTGAATTGCTGCCTATTCAAGAAGCTTGTAAAAAATTGGTGAAAACTATTGCATAAATCGATGGTATTCCTATCTCATTTTCAAGTAATTCTTGCAAAGAATAGCGAATTTCATAGAGCAAATGAAATAAATTTTCCATTACTGACATCATTAGTAAACCTATTTGAAAACTTCGACAAAATTAGCAAAAAACTGCAAGATGTGGATTATGTAACCAGTAACTATATATATTTATTAATTAACAGCTTAAGAAATATATGTGCACCCGCAAGCTCTGACACTCCAACTATTGCGAAATTCAAGTCCAACATTTTAATAGAGACTGATAGAAAATGGATTCCTAACATTTGCATTTATCAATACGCTGCTTGCTTTTTATATCCCCCAACAAATCGTTAATTACAAGAAGAAGAACTAAGCAAAGTAACAAAATTTTGTATTACACAAATTTTGAATGGTGCAGTAAGTTTACCTTCTTCTTCCAGTGAAATTCAAAGGAACGATTCAAATAACGCAGCCCAAAGTGACTTTGAATTATTTTTCGCCGACTTCCTAAATAACAAGCCTAACTCAAGAAGAAAGTGTTTCTGATGAAGTATGTAAATCGATATTCTCTTTGCCATGTAAACGTTGATGTGCACTTTAATGTTTTGGAATGGTGGGACCATCACATTACCGAATACCCCAAACTTGCAAAAAATATTTTGAGTATCCCCGCCAGTAGTGCTGCATCCGAAAGAGTTTTTCAATGGCAGGAAACATCATTACCGAAAAAAGAAATCGAATGGGACCAAACTCAGTGAATAATATATTATTTTTGAATTCAATTTATAAATTAGAAGAATAATGGTAAAAGCTTATTTTTAATAGAAAAGTAATTTTGTGTTCATTATTTTGTAATACTTGTATACCTGAATCTCATTGAATTAATTTTTATTTTGGTTTTTTAATAATGCATTTTTTGTTATTTTGTTATTTTTTAATGGAAATAAGTTTAAGTTTTATATATTAATGTATTTAACATGAACATTTTTTTGTACAAAATAGTATGATCGATTTTTCGACATTTTCCAAAAATCTGTTTCAAATAGTTAACACTTGGGATTTCCTCCCAAATTTGTTTAATTTTTAGTTTTAACTCTGAAACTGTCATTATGCTTTCATTCTGGGCATTATTTGCGTAAACTTTGCGGGCCATGTTCTCCGGACTGCATGCCGGCCAGTCCAAGAGAGGATTGCTATGTTCATGAAACCACATTTGCTTAGAAACATGGATTGCTGCATTACCGTGTTGAAATATGCAGTCGTCTTCCAGTTTTTCATCCATAAAAGAAATAAGAGCATTGCGAGAAATTTCTCTATTAGAGCTTTCTTGGTTACGAAAAAATTTTATTTGAATTTTTTCCTTGTCAGAAAGAAAAGTTCCCTATGGCAGCGTTTCAATAAAAACAGAAAATTTTCTAGTAACAAAAACATACCTTTTTAGTTGAAAAAAAAACTAAAATTGTTCAAAAAAATTTCTTTGCTACTTTTTAAAAACAAAATTAGCGTCTGCGTTTATAAGAATATTCCACTTACAGCAAGATTATTTTATTGCCTTGTAAAGAAATACAGCAGAAGTGAGAAAAACGATTTGTTTACATTTTAAAAATACCGCCATGTCGCTTCTCATTTAGAGTCTCCAACATTGCTTTTGCACAAGAACAAAAAATATATAACAAAAAAGGAGAAAAAAATAAGTGAGTTTATAGGAATATGCACCAGTGTATAAAACATTTTTAACATTTATGCCAAAAGTTTGAGCCTATTTCATAAACAAAATTCTTTAAAAATCAATTTCTGTACATAATTTTATACTAAACATATAATTTTATACTAAAAATTACAAATATTTTAAACTGGTCAATGGAGCCAAAATCAATATTACTTTATTATTACTGTATTCCACATATTCATGAACAAAAACTAAAACCTTTATAGGCACATTCTTTTAAATTTACTCAATGATGTCTTTATATTGAGCAAAACAATCAGCAAACATTTGGATGGACATTTATATGAATTTTAAATAGTTTATATAAATGTCCATTCCACATATAACAAGTAAGAAAGTATAGTCGGGCTTGGGCGACTATATGATACCCTACACCAGTTATGAATATTTAATGTGATTTATTATACCCACCATCAAAAAAGATGGGGATATATTGTTTTTGTCATTCCGTTTGTAACACATCGAAATATTCATCTAAGACCCATAAAAGTATATATATTCTAGCTATGCCAGTCCGTCTGTCTGTTGAAAACACGATAGAGTCCAAATGGAAGTAGCTCGATGGCTGAAATTTTGCACAGACATTTTGTATTGAGTTTGTTTAGTATTGAAAATGGGCAATATCGGTCCACGAATTCGGCTAGCCCCCATATAACGTCCATATAGATCCTCTTCAGAAAATGACTTTAACGCTCATAACTGCCTTAAAGAAGCATCTATAGCGATGAAATTCGACATGAGCATATTTTATAGGAACCTTAATATCATTGTAAAATTTTATAAGGATCGGTCCATAATTGACCCTATCCCCCATTAAGGTCCCATTCAGAAAATGAACTTAACGCTCATAACTGACTAAAAGAAGCAGCTATAGCGATGAAATTCGACATTAACATATTTGATAGCAATTTTTATACTTTTGTAAAATTGTATAAGGATCGGCCCATAATTGACCCCCCATATAAGGTCCCCTTCAGAAAATGACTTTAACGCTCAAAACTGTCTAAAAGAAGCATCTATAACGACGAAATTCGACATGAACATATTTTACAGGAACCTATATGGAGGATAGGAGCAAATGTGGACCGATCCCGATAAAATGGGCTGGATAGATTTGTATTTATATAATATATAATATTTGTCTGTGCTAAATATCATTGCAATAACAGTGCTAATAAATGAATTGCGGATATTCAAGTCACTTTCTGATGGGGGCTTTGTGTGGGGGCTAGGGTCAAATGAAGTCCGATCATTTCGAAATTCGGCAAGGTCATCAATGCTTGTATAAAACATAGTTGTGCGAACTTTCATCGAGATTTATATTATACATAATTATGAGCTCAAAAGCCCTTTTCGGGGGGTTCAGTTGTATGGGGGCTAGGTGAAATAATGGACCATTTTCAATAGGCTTCGTCCTTTTGATTCATAACTTTTCCCGATGTGAACCGATTTTGCTTGCTTGTGAACTTGGTATTACTGTTTATTATATACAAGCAAATACATCGTACACACAAACAAACAGAGTCTGAAATAGTGTTTATAAATCGGTTAATCGAAAAACAGGTGTGTATATTTGTATGTTTTCTTTGATTTTTTAAAATTTTGAATAGATAATTCTAAACATTATTTTCCGTTTGTGCATATAAAAACAGGCCTAAGATTGTTAAACAAATGGTAGGAAATGTTAAACATATAGGAAATTAGTAAAAACTTGGCATTTAAACCAATAAAAAATTTGTTATTTATTAAGACGAATAAATAACTTTGATCATAAAATGCAGGATGCACTTACTTGTTTACTGCGTGAGTATAATAAAAATCAAGAAGTTTATTAAACGTTCTCAAAAGGGACTTTTTTATCGAAACATAAGGGTTATTGTCGCTGTCCGAGAATTTATGCTGCTGGGGTTTTTCACTTAGGTTGATTGACAGGAAGTCAGAATGACACCTGTCAATATTCCTTAGCGTCATTCACAGAAATTTGAACCACAGGCGTAGCGAGCGGAGGGATGTCTCAATTAAAGCAGGGGCTCAATGTCTATGTCGAGACAGTCATCGTCTACTTCCGTTCCCGATGAATCGTCGCGAGCCTGAACACTATTTATACTTGATAGTCCTGGACATAAAATTTTTTATTGATATAGATGCATTATATATTCAAAGGTCAATTTATCCCTCCTATGCCAACTTCCATATACATACCTTAAGAATCAATAATATCTTCAGATCTGTATAAGTTTGTTTTCTTATGATATATTAATGTACAATGTACATATCTATACTAAAAAGTGCAAATATCTTATTAAGTAATTTATAATATTTCGAAAAATGAAATTTTTCAACTAAATATTATAATATTAAAGATTTCCAAACATTTCGGTTAACCGGTTTAACCGGTTTTTTTTATACTCGGTTAACTGACAAACCGGTTTTCCAGAAATGGTCAATTTTCGGTTAACCGTAAAACCGGTTTTTCCAAAACACTTATAAACACTAGTCTGAACGTTGCACAATGGGGTAAATGGGGTCAAAAATAACTCTTAATTCAGGTAATATTAATTTATTATTAATATTGTCGTATTTGTTTGTTTATTTTTGTGTTAAAAAATAAATTTTGGAATTATAAATCTTTTTTAGCCTATTCATAGTCCGTCTGTCTTTCCGTGACTTAAATTATAATATGTTTGTATGAGTGCAAGTTACAATTTGAAAGACATTATAATACAAATTGACACATAGGTTAATATAAGTAGGTAAAAGAAAAAAATATTTTAATTTGGTGGGAATTACTCTGTCATTTCGCATAGCTCCCATACAAACATACCTTCCGGATATGGTTTTGAGCTCATATGTATGTATGTATGTTTCTTTTATACCCCATTTACACATACACGAAATCTAGTACTTATGAGATTTCGAGCCAAATCTACTTGATTTTAACTAGATTTCCCATACAAAACAAAATCTACTTCGTAACTAGATTTCGTTAAAATCTACTCAAAATCTAATAGTTTTTAGTGATGCAACTCTGTTTTTTCCTAAATAATACTAAAAAATACGACACTACACAAGAAAAAAGAGGAAAACAAAACAAACAAAAAAAATTAAAATGTCGACAAAATTTTTATAAATTGAAAAACATGAATGAAAAGTTAATCTAAAATAAAAGGTAATGTTATATTTAAATATCTATTTTTTTATTTTAAATGGAATTTTGATAAATATCCCATTTTTCCTTCTTATTTTTCATATCACACACTTTTTCAAGAAATATTAGAAAAAATGAAATCTTCTTAAATGTCAAGAATAGTAAGTGTAAACGGACTAGATTTGGAAAAAGATTTTAAATGAAATCTACTAGATTTCGTGTATGTGTAAATGGGGTATTATTCGTATCTTTACCAAAATCAACAAAACTTAGTTTTATATAAGCTAAAATAATACTACCGATTTTGAATATGATCGGTTTTTAACCATAGTTCTCATATAAAACATTTTTTGAAGCCTATGACAATGTCCGTCTTTCCGCTAGGCTGTTTACTTTTTCAAAATTGTTCAATGATATTTACATTTGGTTTGAATTGGTCTATTATTTCTCCTAGTTACATTCAAATTGCACACGAAATAGACCCATAACATTAATAAATTAAAACAAGTAAGAAAGTATAGTCGGGCGTGACCGACCATATGATACCCTACACCAGTTATGAATATTAAATGTGATTTATTTTTCATAATAAAGCATTTATCTTCTATTACCTTGTTCCGATACATTTAAGCAATTTATGGATGAAAAACTAATTTTCTTAAAGAGGCTTTATATGGGGGCTAGGGGCAAATATGGACCAAGCCTGATAAAATTTTCTGAATATATTTATTTGTACATAATATTTTATTATGCTGAATTTCATCGCGATATTTGTGTTTATAAGTTAATTTGGGACATTCAAGTAATTTTCTGAAAGGGACTTTGTATGGGAGCTAGGGTCAAATGGGGCCCGATCTTTATGAAATTTGGCAGGATCATCAGGACTTCTATAAAACTTAGTTGTGCCGTATTTTAGCGATATATCTGTATATTTAACATAATTATGAGCTCAGAAGCCCTTTTCGGGGGGTTCTGTTGTATGGGGGCTAGGTGAAATAATGGACCGATTTTAACCATTTTCAATAGGCTTCGTCCTTGTGTCGAAACAAACGTGTATTCCAAATTTCATCAAATTATCTTTAAAATTGCGACCTGTATTTTAATAACAACGTTTACATGGACACACGGACGGTCGTACGGACATCGTTAAATCGACTCAGAAAGTGATTCTGAGTCGATCGGTATACTTTAAGGTGGGTATAGTACTAATATTTTAATGCGTTACAAACATCAGCACAAACGCATAATACCCTTCCCACTATAGTGGTGTAGGGTATAAATATCAATTTTATAAAATTTTAATTTATTTAATTTTCCCGACTATATTGTTATAGCCACGATCGGCAACTCCTATACACAGTGTATTTTGGCCGTTACAAAATTTACACAGACTACTCATAGAAATCACAATTCAGTCTCATATGAGCTGTCATTGAAGGAGGTTGTGTTGTCGCTCGTTTCTTGCTTTTGAAATAAAAATTAAAATTTTTAGCATCTACACTAAATATTAAGTAGTTTTTGGAATTATAAACCTTTTTAAATGTTTTCTCTTAGAACTTAAGTAGCAAATTACAATAATTTACCAAAATATATATTTAATTATTAGTGTCCGACCGAACGTTCGGAGTTCGGTAAACAGTGAGGTTCGGTCAATGTTCGGTGTTCAGCGAAATTTTGACCGAACGCCGAACTTTTTATAAAATGTTTTTTTATCATATTTTTATATCATCAAAAAGTTTTAAAAATGCTGAAAATCTGTTTACAGAAGTTATCATACATCCTGGCTGTACAATAAATTTCGGATATACATAGGTACAAAACGCCTTTTTAACCGTTCGTTTTTTCGGCTGATTTGAAAAACTGTTAACCAGAAAGTGATTAAAAAGCTAAGAAAAGTGAAACATTTAATATGAATTATCTAGTTTCGATTTTAAATCTTTGATTTCATTTGTAACATCGAAATTTTCTAGGTCCTTATTCTCAAACGATCTAGACATGTCTGTCTGTCTGTCTGTCTGTCTGTCAGTCAGTCAGTTTCTTGAAAGAACATGTCTGTCAGTCAGTCAGTCTGTCAGTCTCTTGAAAGAACGATAGGACCAAACTATTGTTGCAGTTTGATTGGTGTTCAAAATGGACAAAATCGGTTTACATTTGGGCATGGAATCCATATAATGTTCGCTTTAGAAAATTACTAACGTTCATAACAGTCTTAAAAATACTAGCATTTTTATGAAATTATTCTTAAATTTTTTTATGAACCAAAATTTCATATAAATCGGCAAATTGATATTTGCGAATTGTGTTAAGTATTCTATATTTATTTTTTATTTTTTTTTAAAACTAATTTTACTGATTCGATAAAATTCATTTTGATTTCGATACATATTTAAAACGAAATTTTGATCACATTGGATCATAATATGTATGACAATATTATGATAAATACAAAAATATCATGATGAAATATTTTGACGGTATTTAATCATATGATATTTTAAAATTGTTACTATAACGATAATATGTTTAGACTACAATCATAATTTTAATCATAATATGTTGCTCTTAAAACATGGTTACCACAAATCTTACAGATAATTATAACATTGTCAATAAATCGTTTAAAAACCAAAAATAAAAAAGTATTATTTTTCATTTAAAAAAAGTTCGTGTTCACCGAACTTTGAAAAACAAAGTAAAAGTAAAAACAACAACACAATTTGTAAACAAAAAAACTCGTATACTCCAAACAAATTTCCCTAATGCATAAGAATGAAAACACATAAAAACAGTATTTTAAATACTTTTTTTACACATTTTAAATAAAAAACGTTATCTTTGTGAAGAGATATACATTTTTCTTTTCTTTGAATGTGTTTTATCTGTAAAATTTACCATCCTACTTGTTATGAAATTTGATCATAACAAGCGTAATTGGGCAATATTTTTTATAAGTGTTTCTTAGCATCTCTCTTTCTGCGCTTGGCTCCCTGCCAGCAACTCAACTAACTTTAAATGCATTAAAAACCGACTTTTTCATCAACTAGTTATGGTTGATTCTTGGATTATTTTTAATGGAGCCAACTGACTATTTTAACATGGCGATGTCCTACGCAGTAGTCAATTGTCCGACTCTGCATGACTTTTCAACTAGCTTAAAGTTAGTTACTAAAAAACTATCTTAAAGGTAACTCTTTATTAACTAACTTAAAGTTAGTTGCAGAAAAGTCAAGTAATAGTTTTTTTTTTTTTTTGTATTCCCTACTGTATTAATTAATTACATTTTAATTAAATATATTTAAAATTTAACTACTAGTTATCTAAATTACATTTCGCTTTAATACAAGTTATGATATTAGTTCGTTAAAATTAATAGACATCAGTTTTCTGCAGGGGAACTAGTAATAACACCGGTATCCATAAAATTATGAATTATTTGTTCATTATTTCCTTGATTCCCATTGATCCAAATCTAAAATAAATTTTTCTTTACGTTGCCAAATACAAAATTTCGGGACAGATCTGCTTTACATTGTAGTTACCTTATAGTCAGGGCTGTTATTAAATAAACACACAAAAAACAAAATGCACAAGGCAGGCCAAGGTATATTAATTTTATAAGGTAGTGTCATCGGCGAATTCAGAATACCAAGCGAATTGGTTATATTTTTTTTATATGTAGTTGGACATTGTGCCTGCACTTGAAGGCGAATTGGCTGTAAGGGAAAAATTTCAAAAACAGCTGACAAATAAATCAAAGCGAATTTAAATTAAACAAAAAATGTTTATAAATTTGAATCTGTTTATAATTTATTTTGATGTTTTAACTTTTAAAGATTAAAAACACAAAAATATACCCTAATCACACAATTTTACTTTAATCACAAAATTTAATATACAAAATGAAACCAGCTTGACATTAACAAAATGAAAACAAAGTTTGACATTTACATAATGTAAACAAAGTTTGACATTAATTATACACCACGGCGAAAAATGAACATAATAGCAAAAAACGATCAGCTGTTCTGATAACACTACCTTATAATTAATATATCTTGAAGGCAGCCATACCAGCAAACATCCAAAACAAAATTTATTGAACATTACATTTCCTTTTATATTTTTATAGCGCCCTAAAATATGCTTTAACGATATATAATAATGTGCATGTATGCATGTGTGTGAAAGATTTAAGGATTTTCAAAACACATATATATAATTTTGTTCTACACAAATTGATAATGCAACTACTTAAATACGGTTAAAGTGCTTTTAGGGGTAGGACCTAGTATGGGAGATATGACCAATTATAGACCGATCGTAAAAAAAATCTTTAAGCTAAATTTCTGTACATAAAAGCTATTTTTCAGTCAAGTTTTGTATCTATATCGTAATTTAGTAATAAGTAATGTGTGTTCAAGTGATTTTCTAAAGGGAACCTTGCATAGGACCGACACCACCCATGTTATGGGCCGATCGTGAAAAAAAATCTTGAAATAGAATTTTTGTATACCAAACTAATATTTGTGCCAAATTTTGTATCAATAGCTTTATTTGGTAATGAGTAATGGGCGTATGGGTGCTATGACCAATTATGTATATAAAGACAAAATTTCAAAATTCTGTATCTATATCATTATTTAGTAATGAATATTGTGCATTTAAGTGATTTTCTGGAGGGGATCTAGTATGAGAGATATGACCAAATATGGACCGATCGTAAATCAATTTTATAGTGTAATTTATGTATATAAGAGCAATATTTGTGCTAAATGTATGGACATCAATATTTTGTAATGACTTATGTGCGTTTAAGTGATTTTCGGGAGGGGACCTTGTATTGGAGCTATGACCAATTATGGACCGATCGGAAAAAAATTTCATAGTAATATTTCTGTATATGTGAGTAATACTTGTACCACATTTTATATGGATATCTTAATTTAGTAATGAGTTATGTGCGTTTAAGTGATTTTCGGGAGGGAGCTATGACCAATTATGGACCGATCGGAAAAAAATTCATAGGAATAAATATTTCTGTATATAGGAGCAATACTTGTACCAAATTTTATATGGATATCTTAATTTAGTAATGAGTTATGCGCGTTTGAGTGATTTTCGGGAAGGGTCCTTGTATGGGAGCTATGACCAATTATGGACCGATCGAGAAAAAAATGTTATAGTAATATTTCTGTGCATATGAGCAATACTTATTCCAAAATTTATATGGATATCTTAATTTAGTAATGAGTTATGCGCGTTTAAGTGATTTTCGGGAGGGGACCTTGCATGGGTGCTATGTCCAATTATGAACCCATCCACAAAATTTTTTCTCTCAATGAATTCTATTGACATAAGATTTTAAGTTGTAAAATTTTGGGAAGATATCAGCATTCCGGTGGAAGTTATTAACAAAAAACTCATTTTCCGGGAATTTGTACTTTTGTATGGGAGGTATATGAAATTATGGACCGATTCTGGCAGTTTTCAGCAGAAATCAAGATCTTGTGTAGAAACGAACGTATGATGACTTTCATGAAATTATCTTGCATAGTTTTTAGAAAATTACATCAGAATATATAAAAAATGCTTATTTTTCGGAGTTGTTTTAAATTTTGATTCATAACTTTTCCCGATGTCAACCGATCTGGGGTCTTCAGAAAACTGATTTCAACAGACAGACGGACATGGCTTCATCGACTCCGCTATCTATAAGGATTCAGAATATATAGTTTATAGGGTCGGAAAATTATATTTTGGAAATTACAAACGGAATGACAAACTTATATATACCCTTCTCACGAAGGTGAAGGGTATAAAAACATTTAAATATATAACCCGATATTTTATTTCTTTGGCTTAATATGTGGTGATTTTCATACCCTACACCACTTTAGTGGGAGGGTATATTGGGTTTGTGCTGATGTGTCCGTCTGGCTGTCCATGTATACCTTGTGCGCAAGGTACAGGTCGCAATTTTAAGATAATTGGATGAAATTTGGCACACACTCTTTTTTGGCCCAAGGACGAAGCCTATTGAAAATGGTTAAAATCGGTCCATTATTTCACCTAGCCCCCATACAACAGAACCCCTGAATAGGCTTGTAAACATTGTAATCAAACTACATGTCGCAATTTTGAAGATAATTCAATACAAAATTTTTGACATTCTCATATTTTTCCGACAATTGTCGTTCAAAGATTCTATGTTCGTTAAACAGTTACAGAATTGAAAATTCGTTAATGCAACCGATGTTTGTCGTTACTTTACGATATCGGTAGTTAAAATTAAAAAATTACAGAATTGCGGTACTGAGCTCATAATTATGTTAACAACTAAGTTTTATACAAGCCTTGATGACCTTGCCAAATTTCATAGAGATCGGGACTCTAGCTCCCATACAAAGTCCCCTTCAGAAAATTACTTGAATGTCCAAAATTAACTTATAAACTCAAATATAGCGACGAAATTCAGCACAATAAAATATTATGTAAGTATAAATATATTCACAAAATTTTATCGGGCTTGGTCCATATTTGCCCCTAGCTCCCATATAAAGCCTGTTTCAGCAAA
Source organism: Lucilia sericata (assembly GCF_015586225.1). Classification (NCBI taxonomy): domain Eukaryota; kingdom Metazoa; phylum Arthropoda; class Insecta; order Diptera; family Calliphoridae; genus Lucilia; species Lucilia sericata. The sequence continues at coordinate 45,847 of NW_023994372.1, read as the reverse complement.
TTAGTTTTTCATCCATAAATTTCTTAAATGTATAGGAACAATTACTTGAATGTCCAAAATTAACTTATAAACACAAATATCGCGATGAAATTCAGCATAATAAAATATTATGTACATATAAATATATTCAGAAAATTTTATCAGGCTTGGTCCATATTTGCCCCTAGCCCCCATATAAAGCCTCTTTAAGAAAATTAGTTTTTCATCCATAAATTGCTTAAATGTATCGGAACAAGGTAATAGAAGATAAATGCTTTATTATGAAAAATAAATCACATTTAATATTCATAACTGGTGTAGGGTATCATATGGTCGGTCACGCCCGACTATACTTTCTTACTTGTTTTAATTTATTAATGTTATGGGTCTATTTCGTGTGCAATTTAAATGTAACTAGGAGAAATAATAGACCAATTCAAACCAAATGTAAATATCATTGAACAATTTTGAAAAAGTAAACAGCCTAGCGGAAAGACGGACATTGTCATAGGCTTCAAAAAATGTTTTATATGAGAACTATGGTTAAAAACCGATCATATTCAAAATCGGTAGTATTATTTTAGCTTATATAAAACTAAGTTTTGTTGATTTTGGTAAAGATACGAATAATACCCCATTTACACATACACGAAATCTAGTAGATTTCATTTAAAATCTTTTTCCAAATCTAGTCCGTTTACACTTACTATTCTTGACATTTAAGAAGATTTCATTTTTTCTAATATTTCTTGAAAAAGTGTGTGATATGAAAAATAAGAAGGAAAAATGGGATATTTATCAAAATTCCATTTAAAATAAAAAAATAGATATTTAAATATAACATTACCTTTTATTTTAGATTAACTTTTCATTCATGTTTTTCAATTTATAAAAATTTTGTCGACATTTTAATTTTTTTTGTTTGTTTTGTTTTCCTCTTTTTCGTGTGCAATTTAAATGTAACTAGGAGAAATAATAGACCAATTCAAATCAAATGTAAATATCATTGAACAATTTTGAAAAAGTAAACAGCCTAGCGGAAAGACGGACATTGTCATAGGCTTCAAAAAATGTTTTATATGAGAACTATGGTTAAAAACCGATCATATTCAAAATCGGTAGTATTATTTTAGCTTATATAAAACTAAGTTTTGTTGATTTTGGTAAAGATACGATTAATACCCCATTTACACATACACGAAATCTAGTAGATTTCATTTAAAATCTTTTTCCAAATCTAGTCCGTTTACACTTACTATTCTTGACATTTAAGAAGATTTCATTTTATATTTTATTTTATCTAATATTTCTGGAAAAAGTGTGTGATATGAAAAATAAGAAGGAAAAATGGGATATTTATCAAAATTCCATTTAAAATAAAAAAATAGATATTTAAATATAACATTACCTTTTATTTTAGATTAACTTTTCATTCATGTTTTTCAATTTATAAAAATTTTGTCGACATTTTAATTTTTTTTGTTTGTTTTGTTTTCCTCTTTTTTCTTGTGTAGTGTCGTATTTTTTAGTATTATTTAGGAAAAAACAGAGTTGCATCACTAAAAACTATTAGATTTTGAGTAGATTTTAACGAAATCTAGTTACGAAGTAGATTTTGTTTTGTATGGGAAATCTAGTTAAAATCAAGTAGATTTGGCTCGAAATCTCATAAGTACTAGATTTCGTGTATGTGTAAATGGGGTATAAAAGAAACATACATACATACATATGAGCTCAAAACCATATCCGGAAGGTATGTTTGTATGGGAGCTATGCGAAATGACAGAGTAATTCCCACCAAATTAAAATAATTTTTATACCCTCCACCACCATCAGTGGTGATAGAGGGTATATATAACTTTGTCATTCCGTGTGTAACACCAAGAAATATTCATCTGAGACCCAACAAAGTATATATATTCTGGGTCCTTATCAAATTCTGAGTCGATTTAGCTATGTCCGTCTGTCCGTCCGTCCGTCCGTCCGTCCGTCCGTCTGTCTGTCTGTCTGTCTGTGTAAAACACGCTCACGTTAAAACGAAGCAATATAATTTAACCAAATTCACCCAAAATATTCACTATTATCCGGTACAGTTTGGTATTGAAAATGAGCAAAATCGGTTCACATCGGGAAAAGTTATGAATCAAAATTTAAAACAACTCCGAAAAAAATAAGCATTTTTTACACATTCTGATGTAATTTTCTCGAAAACTATGCAAGGCAATTCCATGAAAATCGCCATACATTCGTCTTTACACAAGAGCTTGATCCCTGCTGAAAATTGCCAGAATCGGACCACAATTTCATATACCTCCCATACAAAAGTACATATTCCCGGAAAATGCAAGGTTCCCTCCCGAAAATCACTTAAACGCGCATAGCTCATTACTAAATTAAGATATCCATATAAAATTTGGTATAAGTAATACTCATATACACAAAAATGTTATTGTGAAATTTTTTCCCGATCGGTCCATAATTGGTCATAGCTCCCATACAAGGTCCCCTCCCGAAAATCACTTAAACGCGCATAGCTCACTACTAAATTAAGATATCCATATAAAATTTGGTATAAGTATTACTCATATGCACAGAAATGTTACTGTGAAATTTTTTCCCGATCGGTCCATAATTGGTCGTAGCTCCCATACAAGGTCCCCTCCTGAAAATCACTTAAACGCGCATAGCTCACTACTAAATTAAGATATCCATATAAAATTTGGTATAAGTATTACTCATATGCACAGAAATGTTACTGTGAAATTTCTTCCCAATCGGTCCATAATTGGTCATAGCTCCCATACAAGGTCCCCTCCCGAAAATCACTTAAACGCGCATACCTCATTACTAAATTAAGATATCCATATAAAATTTGGTATAAGTATTACTCATATGCACAGAAATGTTACTGTGAAATTTTTTCCCGATCGGTCCATAATTGGTCGTAGCTCCGATACAAGGTCCCCTCCCGAAAAACACTTAAACGCGCATAACTCATTACTAAATTAAGATATCCACATAAAATTTGGTATAAGTATTGCCCATATGCATAGAAATATTACTGTGAAAGTTTTTTCCGATCGGTCCATATTTGGTCATAGCTCCCATACAAGGTCCCCTCCCGAAAATCACTTAAACGCGCATAACTCATTACTTAATTAAGATATCCATATAAAATTTGGTATAAGTATTTCCCATATGCATAGAAATATTACTGTGAAAATTTTTTCCGATCGGTCCATAATTGGTCATAGCTCCCATACAAGGTCCCCTCCACTAAATTAAGATATCCATATAAAATTTGGTATTAGTATTGCCCATATGTATAGAAATATTACTCTGAAAGTTTTTTCCGATCGGTCCATAATTGGTCATAGCTCCCATAAAAGGTCCCCGCCCGAAAATCACTTAAACGCGCATAACTCATTACTAAATTAAGATATCTATATAAAATTTGGTACAAGTATTGCCCATATGCATAGAAATATTACTGTGATTTTTTCCCGATCGGTCCATATATGGTCATAGCTCTAGGTCCCCTCCAGAAAATCACTTAGATGAACAATATTCATTACCAAATAATAATATAGATACAGAATTTTGAAATTTTGTCTTTATATACATAATTGGTAATAGCCCCCATACAAGGTCCTTTTACGAAAATCTCTTAAATGCACATTACTCATTACCAAATAAAGCTATACTAAATTACGATATAGATACAAAATTTGACTGAAATATAGCTTTTATGTACAGAAATTTTGCTTAAAGAATTTTTTACGATCGGTCTATAATTGATCTTATCTCCCATACTAGGAACTGCCCCTAAAAGCGCTTTAACCTTATTTAACTATTTGCATTATCAATTTGTGTAGAACAAAATTATATATATGTATGTATTTTCAAAATCCTTTAATCTTTCACACACATGCATATTGCTAAGCACTATAAAAATATAAAAGAAAATGGCGTTTATAATGTTCAATAAATCTTGGAATTGTAATAGATCTAAGTCTTAAATAGAAAAATCTTGGGAGAAGACTTATTTGTACAAATATTTGATCAATTAGAAAAGTATTAATATAAAAGTAGCTGGTGGAGGGTATTTAAGATTCGGCTCGGCCGAATATAGCACTCTAACTTGTTTCTTTTACCTATATTAACCTATGTGTCAATTTGTATTATAATGTCTTTCAAATTGCAACTTGCACTCATACAAACATATTATAATTTAAGTCACTGAAAGACAGACGGACTATGAATAGGCTAAAAAAGATTTATAATTCCAAAATTTATTTTTTAACACAAAAATAAACAAACAAATACGACAATATTAATAATAAATTAATATTACCTGAATTAAGAGTTATTTTTGACCCATTTACCCCATTGTGCAACGTTCAGACTAGTGTTTATAAGTGTTTTGGAAAAACCGGTTTTTCGGTTAACCGAAAATTGACCATTTCTGGAAAACCGGTTTGTCAGTTAACCGAGTATAAAAAAACCGGTTAAACCGGTTAACCGAAATGTTTGGAAATCTTTAATATTATAATATTTAGTTGAAAAATTTCATTTTTCGAAATATTATAAATTACTTAATAAGATATTTGCACTTTTTAGTATAGATATGTACATTGTACATTAATATATCATAAGAAAACAAACTTATACAGATCTGAAGATATTATTGATTCTTAAGGTATGTATATGGAAGTTGCCATAGGAGGGATAAATTGACCTTTGAATATATAATGCATCTATATCAATAAAAAATTTTATGTCCAGGACTATCAAGTATAAATAGTGTTCAGGCTCGCGACGATTCATCGGGAACGGAAGTAGACGATGACTGTCTCGACATAGACATTGAGCCCCTGCTTTAATTGAGACATCCCTCCGCTCGCTACGCCTGTGGTTCAAATTTCTGTGAATGACGCTAAGGAATATTGACAGGTGTCATTCTGACTTCCTGTCAATCAACCTAAGTGAAAAACCCCAGCAGCATAAATTCTCGGACAGCGACAATAACCCTTATGTTTCGATAAAAAAGTCCCTTTTGAGAACGTTTGATAAACTTCTTGATTTTTATTATACTCACGCAGTAAACAAGTAAGTGCATCCTGCATTTTATGATCAAAGTTATTTATTCGTCTTAATAAATAACAAATTTTTTATTGGTTTAAATGCCAAGTTTTTACTAATTTCCTATATGTTTAACATTTCCTACCATTTGTTTAACAATCTTAGGCCTGTTTTTATATGCACAAACGGAAAATAATGTTTAGAATTATCTATTCAAAATTTTAAAAAATCAAAGAAAACATACAAATATACACACCTGTTTTTCGATTAACCGATTTATAAACACTATTTCAGACTCTGTTTGTTTGTGTGTACGATGTATTTGCTTGTATATAATAAACAGTAATACCAAGTTCACAAGCAAGCAAAATCGGTTCACATCGGGAAAAGTTATGAATCAAAAGTACGAAGCCTATTGAAAATGGTCCATTATTTCACCTAGCCCCCATATAACTGAACCCCCCGAAAAGGGCTTTTGAGCTCATAATTATGTATAATATAAATCTCGATGAAAGTTCGCACAACTAAGTCTTATACAAGCCTTGATGACCTTGTCGAATTTCGAAATGATCGGACTTCATTTGACCCTAGCCCCCACACAAAGCCCTATTCAGAAGGTGAATTGAATATCCGCAATTCATTTATTAGCACTGTTATTGCAATGAAATTTAGCACAGACAAATATTGTATATATTATATAAATACAAATCTATCCAGGCCATTTTATCGGGATCGGTCAACATTTGCTCCTATCCCTCTTTTAGAAAATAAGTTTTTCGTCAATAAATTGCTTAACTAAATCGGAATCAAGGTAATATTCAAGATAAATGCTTTATTATGAAAAATAAATCACATTTAATATTCATAACTGGTGTAGGGTAGCATATAGTCGGCCAAGCTTGACTATACTTTCTTACTTGTTTTTAAATACACTATGTTGAAGGGTACATAATATTCGGCACAGCAGAATATAGCACTCTTACTTGTTTATAATCAAAATTACAAAACAAATAGGAAAAAACTACATTATATATTTTTGGAATATAAAAAAAACAAAAATTGTATAAAAAAACTGACATTACTAACGTTGAGCACGATACTAAGAACTACCCTCCCCCATTGTCTGATAGCGTCTGTTTCCCTATGGGTCGGCTATCAAGCGTTTTCCATGACTATTTTCCCCTCAATAAGAGGGGTGGTCTTGGAGAGCATGTCCGGATGGGCTAAATCTTTAGCCATATACTAAACTATGTAAGTCCCTCCGATTCCACCAGCGTCTGTTTCCCACTTTGGGCGACTGGTGGGCTACGTCTGTTTCCCCAGTGGGGACGGCAGTTTAACATCACCAACAGTAGGTTGAAAATGCAACCCGTCCACAAGGACAAACATGGAAGGAAAGGAAGAAGCATGCCCCGCGTACCTGGTCAGGGGCTTCATAATCCTCTGGAACCCTACTCCCACGGCGTCGGTAATGGGCCGTGAAGAGTCGAATGCGACTGTTACCCAGGCTAGTCAAGCGGCAACACCGGGCCAGGCAAGTCTGCGAGCTACCGAAGCAGGAAGTACACCCAGACTGGCTGAATGTAAGAAACATAAAGCTATTAGTAGTTGTTCCACAAGTGTCGAAGTACCCCAGGATTTCTCTGCAAGCACCTCTAAAGCTGCTTCAGCCCAAACCGCAAAAGCGGTTTAAAACCCTGCTTCGGGTCCTGTTGGAAAGGAGTCGGTTAACCATTTTAAACTGGTTACCAGAGAAATTACGGGCACTCTAGAATTATAAGACACTTCGTATCACTGCATTTAAATGTTGACTATTGCATTACGAAGCCCAACTTCGATAATCGCTTTCGCACCAGGATTCCACGTAGGAATTCCGAATTAGAACCCCAACCACCTCCAGGTGTATCGAGAGTTTACAATGATGTCTCCAAGAGGAATGGGAAAGTGGGTGGTGGTTCTTTGTTGAAGGATTTGGTGTTTTCAGGCAGAAATATCTGCGATCAAACGTGCAGCGAATAGGCTAAGGTACTATCACAAATCGGTAGATATATATATAGAACGCTTGTATCAGTAATTACAGGACACTGTGTTATAGGCACTCACGCCAGGAGACTAGGCCTTGTATATAATGACTACTGTAGAAAGTGTCATAATGAGGAAGAAGATGAGACGATATCGCATCTACTTTGCTATTGCCCTGGTGCAACGGGACCAACTTAAATGGACCCAAGTAAGCTGCTTTTTGTAGCAGCTGACCTCGATACCTAACCTAACGTTAATGTAAATATTTAATGGCTACTTTAATAAACTATAACAATAACGAACAAGTGAGAGTGTTATATTCGGCTGTGCCGAATCTCATATATCCACCATCAAACCGTATGCCTTAACAGGAATGCTCCTCTATAAACATCAAATTAACTGAAGAAGACCTTATATGAGAGATAGGGTTAATTATTGACCGTTTTTCATAATTTTTTTAGGCCAATCACTTTCCGGATGAAATTCGGTAGGAAGATTAACGTTCTTATAAATGTTTCTAAAGTAATTTTCTTGTGAACCGATCCTCAATACATTTGGTAGAGAGATTTTAACTCGTATAAAACATATTTGTGTCGAATTTCATCACTTTCTAGTATTTATAAGCCAGTAATGAGCATTAAAGTCATTTTCTGAAGGGGAGCTTATATGGGTGTCAATCATATGCAGATTCTCATAAAAGGCAGCAGAGAGGTTCTGGCTCGTAAGATACTTACTTATGTCGAATTTCATCTCTATACTCGCAGTAATGAGCATTAAATTATTATTATGAAGGGGATCTTATAGGGGGAAAGGTCAATTATGGACCGATCCACATAAAATTCGGGTAAGAGATTTTGGTTCACAAAGAACTTACTTGGGTCTAATTTCATCGCTTTACTTGTATTTTTAAGCCAGTAATGAACGTTTAAGTAATTTATTGAAAAAAAAAATTTGGTAGGGATATTTTGGATCATATGAAACTTATGAGTGTTGAATTTCATCACTATACTCGTATTTTTAAGCCAGTAATGAGCGTTAAAGTCATTTTCTGAAGGGGACCTTATATGGGGGATAGGGTCAATTATGAACCGATCAACAGAAAATTTGGTATAGAAGTTTTGGATCATAAAAGACATACTTATGTCAAATTTCATAGTTATAGTAGTATAAAAAAAAGAGGGGCCTTATATGGGGGATAGGGTCAATTATGAACCGATCAACATAAAATTTGGTATAGAAGTTTTGGATCATAAAAGACTTACTTATGTCAAATTTCATAGTTATTCTACACTGAAAATAATCCATGCCTAATATACACGAAAAATGTCGTACATTGTACGAATATATTTCGTAATATATACGAAATTGTACGAAATATTTTAGTATAATGCAAAATCCTCTTTGTAAGTCTGTTCGTTTCTTTGTTCGTCAATCACGCCTAAACGGGTAGACCGATTTTCTTGAAATGTGGAACATAGGTAGATCTTGGAGAGTGTTATAGGCTATATCGCTTTTTTAAAACTTGGATTAGGAGGGCGCATATAGATAATATGGGTGAAAAACGGTCAAAATTAGTACTATTGTGAATAAATACCAATTATTGTCTTTACTTAAGCCATTAAGATTTTTAAAGTTTCAGAAATAGGAATTAGCAATTAGTTTTGAAAGTTGGACTAGATGTCGTCAAAAAATAGGACAAAAGGGCAAAAACGGACAAAATTAGTTCTTTTGTGCTTTGAGACTAATATTTGTCTGTTCTATAGGCAACATATTTTATTTATCTGAAATATGCATATTTTGGAAGCCCACCCAAAGGAGGCAAAAACGGGTAAAAAAGGGAATTCTGTGTTTGCTGTATAAAATGTTCTAAAGACATACCGTCGTTGCTCCGACAAAAACAGTCATGTGAAAATTTTCGATAATTTTTTTATTTGACTATTTAATACCTTTATTGGTCGCACGTCCAACCACCAAATCCTGTGAAGATATCTTTATTTGTTTAGAAATCATCATGGTATTTGATCATATAAAGTACAAGTTTTACGAACAAAATCAGTTATGTGTAATAAAATATTCAAATTTAAAAATATTTTGCTCCAAAATGCTTGAAACTAAATCGGTTATGTGTAGCTTTTATTAAATATTTAATTATAGATCGGAAATGGCGAATCTTTCTGGAATATATTTACAAGACTCTTGTAGCAAATGGTCTTAAGTTCAGACAAATCATATAACTTCAAATGTAGTTCGCGAAATTACAAAATAAAACATTTTTTTTTTGCTCTGCTGAAAACCTAACAAAAAACACATAACTGTTTTTGTCGGAGCAACGACGATACAGTTTTTGTACTTTTTTGTTTTTTATTTTTTGTTTTTGTTAAATGATCTACTTACAGGCTTTCAAAAAGATTAATTTATTTACTGATTAATCAAATAAAGTAGCTTATTTATGATAAACTCAAAATTAAAGAACTAATAGGAAACAATAAAATATAAGTAGTATTTTGGTACCTTTGGCGTCATTCATTATTCTATGTTGAAGAACTACAATCCTAATCCAAATGTCCTAATATATGTATGTATATTATAAATTTCTCTGTAAGTCTGTTTGTTTGTTCCTTAATAACGCCTAAAACGGCTTGACCAATTTTCTTAAAATTTGTAACATAATTAGATCTATACTTGGAGAGTGTTATATATTTATATGGTATATTGTTTAACGGGCAAAATTAGTTCTTTTGAGCGAAAATGCTGATTATTGTCTATAATTTAAAAATATTTTAGATAAAACTTTTAAAAGTGTCAGAAATATGTATTGGTAAAGTGTCGTTTCGAAATTTGGACCAGAAGGGGGAAAAAATTGGGCAAAGGGCAAAAAACGGGCAAAATTAGTACTTTTGTGCTTTTTTCTGTTCTAAAGCCAATATATTATAGCAAAGGACTCAAAAAATTCCCATTTTTAGGCAATTCAAACTAAACGAGTAAAAGAGGGTAACAATTACGTGCCCTTTTGGCACTTTTAAAACAATACATTCTTTTTTTAATCACTTCAAAACGCATGGAACGACTTTCTTCAATTTTGGAACACAGTTAGATATACATATACTTTGATGGTGTTTTAGGTTACATATATTGTTTTCAAAACTTGGACTAGAAGGGGACTGATTATTTTCTATACTTTACCAAAAACATTTTCGATTAAACTTTTTAAACTTTCTAAAACATGCATTAACAAAGTTCCATTGCGATAGTTGTACCAGAAGGGGGCAAAAAATATGACAAAGTGCGAAAAATGGTCCGTGCTTTAAGGCTGATTTTCTCTTTTCTAAAGCCAAAATATTTTAGACTATGAGTTTTATAGTCTTAGAAATATGAACATTTCAAAATGCACGCTTAGGGGGAAACGGAAAAAATGAATTTAAGCTAAACGGGCAAAAAGGGGTAATTATGCGTCAAGGGGACATTCTTTTTTCAACATCGTTTTATGAAATGCTGCACAACTTATTAAACAACATAAATTTGGGAAATTCGATAGGGAAATTATTTTTGGTAGTTTGTTTGTACTTTTTATAAATATTGTTCTAATTCAACGAAATTTCATTAGTAGCGTTAATAAGATCACAAGAAATAAAATTTATTTCGTGAATGTTATGGAAGTTGTTTTAATTCAACGAAACTTTTATATTTCAGAAAGTTGAATAATATCAGCGGTAAAACGAAAAGTCTCTGATAATTTGCATAAATTGATCTATGGGAGGACGGAGAATATTTAAGTATAATGTTATGAGACCACATAAAACCACGGGCGACGCCGGGTTCAAAAATCTAGTAATTTTATATAATTTTCAAAAAAAAAATTTGTTTATTTTACGATTTTTTTTTTTTTTTTTCATTTAAAAAATATTATTGTAAATTTAGAAAAAAAATGCGAATTTAAAAAAAAAAATTGTTTTATGTTTAACAGATACTCCAAAGATTTAATTATTTACTGATATTATTTAAACCTCTTATATTTTCATAATAATATTTATTATTATTCCCTCCACTACCATCAGTGGTGATAGAGGGTATATATAAGTTTGTCATTCCGTGTGTAACACCAAAAAATATTCATCTGAGACCCAAAAAAGTATATATATTCTGGGTCCTTATGAAATTCTGAGTCGATTTAGCTATGTCCGTCTGTCTGTCTGGTTAAAACACGCTCACGGTAAAACTAAGCAAATAACATCAACCAAATTCACTGAGAACACAACACAATATATATATTCTTTTGTGGGTCTATGACCAATATTTCGATGTGTTACAAACGGAATGACAATATCAATATACCCCCCCCCATCTTTTTTCATGGAGGGTATAAAAAAATACTGATATTAAACAAAAAGAAGAAACAGCTTCTTTGACTGGACTAGGTATTAAAGGAGCTGGGTACGTTTACTGAAATCTTAAATTCTTAAAATGGTGCAAATATGTGCAGTTTTTTTTTCTTGAATATTAAAAAAGACAGTATAGTAATTTTCAGACACTTTTCGGAACAAAACAATAAAAATATTAAAAAAACTAATAGTTTAACAAAACGTATATAAATATATTTCCAAGTACCTGAAGTAGAGTCTTCCATTTTAAAATATTAATTTTAGACCTGTTTTCTTATTTAAATTAAATTTTAAAAGTCCTTAAATTTACGTTTTTTATACCCTACACCACTTTAGTGGGGAGGGTATATTGGGTTTGTGCTGATGTTTGTAACGCACAACAATATTGGTCCTATACCCACCTTAAAGTATACCAATCGGCTTAGAATCATTTTCTGAGTGGATTTAGCAGATAATTCAATGAAATTTGGTACATGATCTTCTATTGTCCCAGGGACCTACGAGAATATTTGTAGTGCTTTCAACAGACAGACAGACGAACGGATATGGCTAGATCGTCTTAGAATTTAATAAGGACCCAGAATATATATACTTTTGTGGGTCTATGACCAATATTTCGATGTGTTTCAAACGGAATGACAAAACCAATATACCCCCATCTTTTTTAATGGTGGGTACAAAAATAGGTTAATCAAAGAAAAGTATATTTAATGGGGCCGATTAATTAATTATTTTACCAATTTTAAAAAAATTATGGATTCGAACTGACCAATTGAATAGTCACCAAATGGCCGAACAACTGTAAATCAACTTAAAATCACCTCAGCTTCGACAGCGTAAAATTTCGTTTTAATATATCTAATTGTTCACGATATACTAAAATATATCACATGATTTCTTTATTTCAAAGATATTTTATCAAAAATGTATTTTTTAACAAAATGGATGTGCAATAAACATTGAGAAAGAATAGATCTTAAAATTTTGCCTCAGATAATGACCCTTACTAATTTTTTTTTTTTTTTATTTTGGGATATAAGTGAAGATAATTCCGGGACGACGATATATATACAAAAACAAACATACATTCAGTTTTATATATAAACTAGCTATGTCCAGCGTGCTTTGCTACCCTAAAAGCAATATAAATAATAAAACCACATAACGATGTTGAAGATTGTAACTACAATAGGAGATGCCACGCAAATTGTTGAAAGTTCGCCAATTTTCCCGAACGTTAATTAAGATTTCAATGTAAACATTGAATAATCTAATAGTTTCCTAAATATACGAAATTTTGTATTTAATTCATATGGGAAGGGCCAATCCCCCATTGAAAGTCTGCCCGTTATACTCTAAATGTGCACATGAATGTCAAAGTTCTTTATGTAAAATTTTAAGATTCTATCTTCTATAGTTTCTCAGATACACAATTTTTTCTATTTAATTCATATATTATAATAATTTTAATAATTATTTTGTAAGTAGCCGTGGTGCCTTGCCTACTTGAAATTTCAAAGTTCGAGGCATACAGGAACACACTGTGAAAATTTCAAGAAAATCGGTTTAGCAGTTTAGGCGGCTAGAGAGTTAAAATTTACCACAAATTAATTCTCACTTAATTTTCCCCTATTTTTTTAAAATGAACGTTTTTGTTGTATTTTTTCCTCAAAAGAAAGCTTATGCTTAGGGATACGAATAGGATATGTAAAAAAGAATAATATTTTAACTCAAAACTTTGCGCTTTGAGTTAAATAATTTTTTTATAGGAATTGGTCTAAGCTTTCTTTTGAGCAAAAAAAGTACAAGAAAAACGTCTATTTTGAAAAAATAAGGTGAAGGTAAGTGCCAAATATTGAAAGAAATCTTATTCTTAAGGTAAAAAATATTTTTTTGGTAGATATCCCACTCGCATCCCATTATGGGAAGAAGAAATTGCTATTTGAACTCCTTTGGACAATTTTTGCTAGGACCAATAGTATGACCAAAATGTCCAACTTTGACCCCCCTCTAAATCCGGTAGTTCTTGACCGATACAGTTGAAAATTTGTGTTTGACCTACCATCCGATAGAACTAGCCTTGATGCAAATTACATCAAAATCGATTTTTGAGTTGGGTCACCTATATATCCTAATCCTAATATATATTATAAATCTCTTTGTAAGTCTGTTCATTTGTTTGTATGTTTGTTCGGCAATCACGCCAAAACGGCCGGTCCGATTTGCTTCAAATTTGGAACATAGTTAGATCTATACTTGGAGAGTGTTATAGGCTATATTTTTCAGAACTTGGACTAGGAGGGGGCAAAAAGGGGATAATATGGGTGAAAAACGGGCAAAATTAGTACTTTTGATAGTAAATACTGATTTTGTCATTCCTTAAGCAAAAGCATTTTCGATTAAACTACTTAATTTGTTAGAAATATATATTAGCTAAGTGCCGTTGCGAAAATTGCACCGGAAGGGGACAAAAAATAGGCCAAATGGCGAAAATCTGACAAAATTAGAACTTTTGTGCTTTAAGGACAATTTTTTTTCTACTCAGAATTTCAAGTGGGAGGGCTGCCACGCTCGCATACAAACTTAGTATTAAAAGTCACTTATTTCAGAAAGTACAACTGTTAGAATATTGTATGGACATCTTTGACATCCATAAGATTATTTTCGGACAAAATGGACGGAATAGCTATAGTGGGCGTGGCACCTTCCATATGAATAAAATATTAAATAAGTATATCTGAGAAAATATAACAGATAGAGTCCTCAAATTTTGTCGGAACCACTTTAGTGTCAGTACGATTATTTAAGGAAAAAGGAATATAATAAAATATACAAAAATTCGTTTATCTGGGAAACTAATAGAGCTAGCTTCTTAAAAATTTCCACGAAGAACTTTAATATTTATCTGAATATTTTGGGGAAAAAGGGCGGACTTTCATTAGGGGTGGTTGGAACCTCCCATATGGAAACTATTAGAGCAAAACTTTGACATTTATGCGAACATTTACAGAAAAATGGGCGGAATTTCAATGGGACCTTGGCATCTCCCATATGAATTAAATACAAAATTTCGTACATCTGGGAAATTATTATATTATTCAAATTTTTCATAGGTTACATTAAAATCTAAATTAACATTTGGATAAATTGGCGAACTTGCAATAATTTGCGTGGCATCCCCTATATGTAAAAACATTTATATCTGAAAACTATTATAGCTATCTATTATTGTCCTAGGCAGTTTGGTATTGAACATGAAAAAACTCCGAAAAAATTAAGCTTTTTTTACATATTCGAATGTAATTTTCACAAAAACTGTGCAATATAACTCCATGAAAATCATCACACATTTGCATTATTCTTGTTGAAAATTGGCGGAATAGGTCCCTAATTTCATATACCTCCCGTTTGAATGACGATGTCTTCACAAAATTTTACAAATTAAAGTTTTATGTCAGTAGAATTCGTACTTGTTTCGTACAAAGAAACAAATTTCAGGATATGTCCATAATTATTCATAGCTCCCATACAAGATCCCCTTCAGAAAATCATTTAAACGTACATAACTCATTATCAAATAATGATATTCATTAAAAATTTGGCACACATATTATTATTATTATTATTATTATTATTATTATTATTATTATTATTATTATTATTATTATTATTATTATTATTATTAATTACATTTTCATAACATCCAGATTTCCGGTCTCTTGGAAAACTGCACGTGTTGTACCCACTCCTAAATCTAAAACTGTAAATACTCCTGATGATCTTAGATCCATCTCTATTTTACCAGCGTTGTCTAAAGTTGTTGAGCATCTCATTAACAGTCAGATGCTTCACTCGGTCATTGATAATATTTATGAATCGCAATATAGACTCTCTTACTGAGTCTATAAGGGAAAGTATGAATGTCAATAAAGTAAATGCTTTGGTCTCCCTAGATTTATCTAAGGCTTTTAATTCTGTATGCCATGTTACCTTAATTAAAAAGCTCAGAGCTGAATTTGGATTCTGTGTGGTCAATCTCAATTTGTTCACATCGAAGGAATTAAATCAAGTACGTGTAATCTTTATTCTGGTGTTCTGCAGGGTTCCGTTTTAGGTAATTTATTATTTATCTTATATGTTAATGATCTCTATTTACATACTAATTCTGAATCCTGTACAACATTTATGTATGCTGATGATGTCTTTTTATTATTTAAGGGTGATCGTACTAGATCTGATTCTTTTACAATTGATGTCAACAATGTTCTTGATCGTGTTTTACAGTCGACAGTTAATAATTCTCTTGCTATTAACCCTACTAAAACTAAGGCAATTATTTTTGGTTCTGGCCACCTTACTGCTGATATAAATTTCTATATTGGGAATGTATTAATTGAAAATGTTATTCGACATAGGTGTTTAGGTATGTTTCTTGATGATCATCTGTCTTTTGAAGATCATGTTGACTTCATGTCTGGTAAGGTTTGGTGTATTCTACGTAAAATTTATGCTACTAATATATATCTACCTCTCTGTATTAGACAAAAACTTGCTCATGCACTTCTCATGCCTCATATTATTTACTGTCTTGAGGTTGTATCTGGTTCTTCTGTAGTTACTTTGACTAGATTGAGACGTATTCTTAATACTATTGTTAGATTTGTTTATAATGTCAAGTGTAGGGATCATATATCCTCATATGTACAGCAATTTCTTGGGCTTTCTTTTAGTGACTTTGTAAAATATCGTAATTTAAATTTTTTTATAACGTTATCAGAAATGGTTTTCCTTTAACTTTATATAATAAATTTGTATTCTTGCGGTCTTCTAGGAATCCGCAAGATCATATTCCCAGACGTTTTCTATATTATTTAATTTAGAAATTTGAACTTATGGCTGGGGAGCCAATTATGTGATTTGGATTGTAACTTTTAATTATTAGTTTTAAGTCCTTTTGTAAACTCAGGGTTTTTATTACTAAGTAATACATATTTATATATTGGCCTTTATGGCTTTGTATTGCTATATTGAATAAATAAATAAATAAATAAATAGATACAGAATTTTTCCAAAATTTTGTCTTTATATACATTAATGTTCCTGTGGAATTTTTTACGAACGGACCATAATTGGTCATAGCTCCCATACAAGGTCCTCTTACGAAAATCTCTTAAACGCACATTACTCATTACCAAATAAAGCTATTGATACAAAATTTTACACAAATATTATACTTCAAGATTTTTTCACGATCGGTTCATAGTATGGGTGCGATCGGTCCCATACAAGGTTCCCTTCCGATAATTACTTAAACACACATTACTTATTACTAAATTACCATATAGATACAAAAATTGACTGAAATATTGCTTTATGTACAGAAATGTTACTTAAAGGATTTTTTTCGATCGGTCTATAATTGATCATATCGCCCATACTAGGTCCTGCCCAGAAAATAACTTTAACTGTATTTAACTAGTTACATTATCAATTTTTGTAGAACAATGTTATATATATTTTGAATTTCCTTAAATTTTTCACAAACATGCATATTATTAAATATCGCTAAAGCATATCTTAGGGCGCTATAAAAATATATAAGAAAATGGCGTTTGTAATGTCCCATAAATCTTGCAATTGTAAAAGATTTAAGCTGTTTAAATCTCGGGGGTTTTATATTTAGGACATAAGAAAACTTACATATTTCTACAAATATTTAAACAATTAAAAAATATTAATATAAAAGTAGCTGGTGGAGGGTATTTAAGATTCGGCTCAGCCGAATATAGCACTCTAACTTGTTTATATTAAGAACTTCATTTACACAGAAAAAAATATGCACATTTTTTTCTTAACAATCGTATATGCTTAAATTTAATTTCGATTTTTATAAATATTTTTATTTGGTTTTATAACGAATTTGTTTGATTTTCACGCAGATGGAAAATATTTTCTAACAAACACTTTATAGAAATAAATTTAATTTTCAGTAAATATTTTTACTGGTTCAATAAATGTTTTTGTTTGAGTTTTATTTATATGTCAGCATATGAAATACAACAATAAAACTAGTTTTGGAATGTACTAAAATGAATTCATATAATTCTTATTTGGTTTATAAGATTTAATGTATAAGTGTTTCAGTTTTCACAGTACAAATAATAGTTTGTAGAATGTGAAATAATTTTGTTGTAAGTATATAAGTACTTTTTTCTACAAATTTTAATTTTATAGAATTAGTAAAATTTTTGTTAAAATTCAATATATATTTTTTAACAAAATGTTTATAGATTCATTAAGGAATTTTGTGTATTATTATTGCCAAAATACAATAAATAATTTATCTGTTTCAGATAAAATAATTGCTTGAATTTCAGTACAAATACAAATAATTTGCGTTATTGTTTTAGTAAAATAATTGTTTGGAGATGTTGCGAATTAATGTTTTTCGTAAATAGTATATTATTTTAATAAGAAAAATCCTGAAATTTTTTCAATAAAGAATTTACGAATTTGAGTACTTGATTTTATGAATTTCGTGATAGATCCTATTTTAGTTAAAATTTCATTTTTTTCTGTGCATAATTAACATATTCAAAATGGAATACAAAAACGCCTTTTATAATATTTTAGCGTATGCCTATTTGCAATATTATGAATATGAAATATATATGTATATATATATATATATATATATATATATATATATATATATATATATATCTAACCATGGCTGTCCCTCCGTCTGTCTGTCTGTTGAAAGCACGATAGAGTCCACTTCAAATTTTATGTGGATCGGTCCATAATTAACCCTACCCCCCATACAGGCTTAAAAATACGAGTATAGCGATGAAATTCGACACACACAAGTTCCATGCGAGCCAAAATATCTCTATCTAATTTTATGTGTATCGGTCCATAATTGACCCTACCTCCCATATAAGGTCCCCTTAAAAAAATTGGATCGGTCCATAATAATAACAAAAAAATATATCTTCAGCATTAAAAAAATATAATTATTTTCGGTTCTTCGGAAGTCATTAAACATCATTTCCACAGAAGGCAAAAAAATTCACTAATTGGTGCTTTTGAAGAGGTGATAAATGTTATTCTTTTAGAAGTACTTCGCTTTATTTTTGCTGGGTAAGTTTCTTACGAGCCAAAACCTAAGAAACTCGGGAACTGATATTCGATGTAAACATGTTTTATATGAACCAAAATCGGTCTAAAAAATTATGAAAGATTTAATAAAAACGGTCAATAATTCACCCTACCTTTCATATAAAGTCCTTTTCAGTAAATTTGAAATCGGCATTGCCAAATATGGCACTCTTATTCTTAAAAATACGAGTACAGATATGAAATTCGACATTAACAACTTTACTTTGGCTTAAAAATACAGTAAAGCAATGACTTTAGACATAAACAAGTTTTATGTGAACAAAAATCGCTCTACACAATTTTATGAGTATCGGTTCATAACTAAACATACCCCATGTATGTATATACAACCACCTTCAGAGTACGGAGATAAAAATCGACACAAAAAGTTTTATAGGAACATAATTCACCATTCCGAATTTGATGAGCATTTATTTATAACTGACCACAGCCCCTATATAAGGTCTCATTCAGAAAAGGGTTTTATTTTTTTAAAATACAAGTATTCCTTATTCTAAAATACGAAAATAACGATGAACGATGAAATAGAACATAAACAAGCACAGCGATGAAATTCGAAACAAATAAATGTTATAGGAAATGAAATCTTTTTACCAAATTTTACGACTATAGGTCCTTAATTGATCCTACCGCCCCTATATGTATATAAGGAATTTCGTGTCAAGTGACCCAAACGATTTGGAAGATATTTAGTAATATGGGATAGTAGGCCGAACACAAATCCAGCTCTATCGGTCAAGAACTGCCGGAGTCATAGGGGGTCAAATTTGGACATTTTGGTCATACAGGGTTTTCTTCAAATGAGTGTAACTCTTCACCTATTGGTCCTAGCAAAATTTGTCCAAAGGAGTTCAGGTAACTATTTCTTCATTCCTTCCAAATTTAAACAAGTTAGAGTGCTATATTCGGCTGAGCAGAATCTTAAATACCCTCCACCAGCTACTTTTATATTAATACTTTTTTAATTGATCAAATATTTGTAGAAATAAGTTTTCTCATGTCTTAAATAGAAAAACCCAAGATTTAAACAGCTTAAATCTGTTACAATTCCAAAATTTATTGAACATTACATTTTCTTTTATATTTTTTAAGCAAAATTTCTGTACATAAAAGCTATATTTCAGCCAAATTTTGCATCTATATCGTAATTTAGTAATAAGTAATGTGTGTTCTAGGGTGATCGATTATTCGACATTTTCCAAAAACCGGTTTTAGAATAGTTCGAATAGTTGACATTTAAAAAAAACCGGTTGATATTTTTCAAATTCAGGAAAACCCGGTTAACCGGTTTTTCATCATAAATAAAAAAAATATATTTTAATTTGAAAAACTTTATGTTTATGTTTAAATTTGATTAATAAACATCGCCCGAAATGATTTTTAACAGTTTAAAAGATTATAACTTTCTAGTCGTCTAATTTACATTATTTCTTTAATATAAAAAAATTAGGAAAAAAGTGGAACACTTCTGTTAAACATAAGGTACTATGTTATCCTAGCTTATTTTAAAAGCCCTGTTTAGGAAATTTTCATAGGCAATCCAACACTTCCATAAAATTTCAGCCGTAAATTAATTATTGTAATTGGAATATAATATAATATAATGATAAAATTTTATCAAACAGTTATCAATTTTACAAATAAATTTTTAATTAATTAGGAAAATCAAAAAAGTTTAACCAAAGGAGCTGTAGAAAAAATATACGCTAGTCCCTCGACTCGAATATTTTTGAAATTAGACGGGCTGGATTATTATGACGGAAAAAGGCAGGTAAAAACGGGAAGACAAGCAAAGAAAAGGAGGCGAAACCGGTGAGAAAAAGGAAAAAACAGGGGAAACAGACAGACAAGAGACAACAGAATAAGACAGACAGACAACAGTACAGACAGACAGACAACAGACAGAACAGACAGAATACAGACAGACAGACAGACAGACGACAGAACAGACAGACAGACAGACAGACAGACAGACAGACGACAGACAGACACAGACAGACACATACAGACAGACAGACAGACAGACAACTACAGAAACAGACAGAGACAGACATACAGACAGGACAGACAGACAGACAGATACAGAAGACAGACAAAGACAGACATACAGACAGACATACATACATACATACATACATAAATACATACATACATACATACATACATACATACATACATACATACATACATACATACATACATACATACATACATACATACATACATACATACATACATACATACATACATACATACATACATACATACATACATACATACATACATACATACATACATACATACATACTTACATACTCATTAAACATTATATCAGGAAACGACTTATGTCGGTCATGTAGTAAATGAGCGATATTTTCAAATCAAATAAAAAATCTCAATATTACTATCAGTGAACCCATACCTTAAAGATTGCCTGCAAAGTTCGTCTTTGTAAATCGGTAAAAACCAGACGAGGCTTCTTCGGTTGTGGCATGTGTTCCATTTGAGGTTCGTCTTTGCGATGACAGGATCCACCTGCTGACACCAAAGGTACAACTGGAACAGAGCCCGGTGATGTGCTACTTATGCTAGTCGGTCCTACAAAATCCATTTCGAAATCTTCTAAAAAACATATGAACATTTTGAGAGCGTGACACGGCGATGCTTATTATCAACTCACCATGTGCACTATTATTGACTATATGGTGATTAATTGAATTGTTACCATTAGTTGTGCATGTGCTGCGTTGTGGCAATTGAGCAGCTGCCATACGCAAAGCAGACATGCGTTGAAATTCTGGCTCTTGCAACCATTTAAACATCCTTCGAAAGGTTTCCCGCCCAGATTTAAGTTTAGACCAGGGTTTTGGATTGCGCAACAAATCAGATAAGGTGCCTTGAGAACGACATAAAACTCGTTGAGCGAATATTGCCTGAGGTATACTGTAGCGCTTAAGTTCTGCCGAAATTCGTTGAGCCAACTCTTTCGTATTAATTTCCTCCATATCGCCACAGCTCGTATTGTTGGTGTGTGAGCTTGCGTTGGAATTAGTAATAGAGTGCTTATTACGGGGCTGAATTTCATTCTGGGTTTGTTGATTCTGAATCGATTGCTGCTGCTGTTGAGATTGAATAACAATTTGTTGAGATCCATTATTCGAACACTCACTAGTTATGGGATGTGATTTTAAATCTTGTTGCTGTTGTGTCGTTTGCATTATCAACTGTGTATCTAGACTAGTGCCATTTATCATCAGTCTTCGCCCGTTTAATACATTATTTTCATCATGTCCATGATTTCCTGTTACTAATAAGGTTTGAGGCACTTCATTTAAGCTGATGCTTTGAGTTGGTGGTGGTGAAGGAGTAAGCGATACTACATGTTGTTGTTGTTGTCCTTGTAATGGTGATATATCTACTAAGCTTTTGCTACCATTGTTGTTCATATGTGGTAAGGTCACGGCTGTGCCAGGAGATTTCACAGAACTGGCAGATACCGAGTGTGGACTTAGAACTCCGGGACTCGGAGGTTGTAGTTGTAAGTGAGAGCCATTTCGACCTACAACATTAGATGCTGATGGGGTAGATGGAGTGGTTGAGACAATCAAGTCCCTTTGCTGGGAATTATAGGGTGATCCGTAATCCGTAACAATGACATGATCGCCCACAACACTACTGCCGTTGATGTTGACAGAGGACAGGCACACTACATGGCGCTGTTGTTGTGCAACTGACCCGGTGACAACACTGTCGCTAGTTATGGTATTTGATTTCGAGCTGGAGGAGTCCTTACAATGCAGCAAATTTGATTGTGAAGGTTTCGGTGATTGTAAATCCGTCGAGTGGCTGTAAGGTGACTGAGGTGACAGGGGTCCGCAGCCACCGGGTGATGTTTCCGGCAAATCACAGGATACTACAAGCCCTGATAAGGTGTTTGAGGGAGAACTGCCATAGTTGTGAGGGGGCGTCATAGACATCCCCATTGTTGGTAGTTTGTCATATGAGGAATATGGTGATGGCTCACCGCCACTCAAACCACTTAGACTAAGGGAACTCAGTGGATTTGAGTGATGTTGCTGCGAATGATGATGCTGTGAATGTTGGTGTTGATTATGACTATGATGAGTAGTTGCCATCACCACATAAGGGCCAACAACTCCAGCAGATCCATTCGAGACACTATTGCCGTTACCTCCATCGTCACTAGCTGCATCGTTTGTGCTTGAACTACTGATAACACCTCCTCCACTTATATGCCCACCATAAGCAAACTTCTCCGACATTGTAGAAATTGGAGGCAGTGGCTGCAAAGGTGTCAACGTAGCATAAGCTGATGTTGGACTAAAACCGGGCGGAGACAACGGCTCATCGTTTACTACAGAAGTTAGTGTTTGATAGGAACTAGTCCCCAGAGAGTTTTCGCCTACACCCACAACACTAAGTTCTGGAGGACTCAATATCTGAGTAGTCGAGTCCCTAGAGTCGTCGTGATTTTGAACTATTACTGTTAGGGGCTCCGTTTGAGATGATTGAAGAGAAGAATGATCATGGATGTTGGAACGACAACGCTGTTGCTGTTGATGGTGGTGATGCATATGATGTAACGAGGAGTTGCGATGTGAATCTGATTCCCCAGAAGCCTCATGTGACTCGTAGTTCGGCTGATCTGTGGAATCCATAGTTGTGTGATCGTCGTTCGTTAGGTCATCTAAAACGACACCCAAATCACAATTATTTTTATTGTGATCACTGTTAATACTGTTATTGTTATTATTTTTATGATTATTACAAATATTGTTATTATTATTGTTGTTGCTGCTGCTACCATTACTATTGCCATTAACTATCACTAACTTGTGTTCTTGCTCAACGGCAATGATATGTCCCATTGTATTCGAACAATTCGAGCCCACAGACAATGCGTCCAAGGTATTATCAGTTGCCACAAAATGCACAGGGCTCTCCAGATGCAAACGTTGCGGCAAACTCAAATGCTGGTGATGATGGTGTTGTTGTATATTACGTTCCTGCTGCTGGTGCAGAAGATGTTGCTGGTGTAGCCGTTGTGTTTGATACGTAGGACTGCCATGATGATCCATAATAGTATGCACCATTGCCATATTGCTGTGTTCACCAGAGTCCGAATTCAAAACAACACTTGTTGTTGTGGGCACTTCGTGCTCATCCACCACTCCATCATGCGTTGATAATACCGTTACGGATGAGGCCGGCGATGGCGTACGTCCTACTAATGTGTGTTGTACCATCAGATCGCTGGTATCCTCTACCAACTGACGGCTCAGTGTCTGATGGTCAATTATTTCACTAATTGACTCCATGCTCAACGTCCCATTCGAGTTTGACAAGTGATTGAGCATTAAGTAAAAACGTTGTAATGTATTTTATACACAAAATATATATTTCTAAACGTATTTCTATAAGTATGATAGTTTGAATGTTTTGTTTTTTTTTTTTTTTTTTTTTTTTTGTTTGTTTCTGTTCTGTTTTAACTATGTCCCAGATTAATAATAAGAGCACTACGGTTTAAAATAACAATTGCTTGACGATTTCATAAGATTATCGACTTTTTTCGCCTCTTTCCAACAGCTGAAAAAAATAAAAATTAATTATTATTATTGCTGTCCAAAGTTTCCTAAGGAATTTTAATATTTAAAGCTTTTTCAAATGTTGTGTTAATACTTTTGTTGAGTACAATATAATCAACACAATTAAAATTCATAAATATGTATATGTATTTTATATTCGTATAATATGAAACAACTAAATATTATTTTAGAACCAAACATAATATAACGTTCAATTTTTATCCCAAAAATTTTCATTTGTATAAAATTTCTAATCCTCGGAAGTCAAGTGTACATCATATTATTATGATATTACTTTTAATAGTCGAACTTAAACAACTTAAGGATGTGTGCTCAGAATTTCAGAAATATAATCTTAATCAAAAAATGTTAATCATAAATTCTGAACTGGCTGTATACTTCAAAGACATTTATTTGGATTTTAATTAAAAATTCCAAATATCCAAAATGTAAACTTTGTGTAATGTTTCAAATCATTTTAGTTAAACTCATAGGTTCTCATAATAAATTGAGTTTTGGAAAACGAAAATTATTTTGCCATTCACTTTCATATGAAGAACGAAAAATAGTCCAACCAATATAAGGAAAAGAATATATTAAAACCGGATGATGAGTTTAATATTATATATTATATATTATTTTTGTATTCTTAAACATTGCTGCAAACACTATATAAACTATTTTTTTAAATTTAAATAAATTGCACTTTCAAATTCTAAAAAAATTACTTGTCCATTTAACAATTTTTTAATTCATATTTATTACTCTTTTTTACGAAACTTTTACTTAACATGTGTGTGGGAAATAAAGGTTATTTTCATATTATTTCTAATGTCTTTTCTATTATTTTTTCCTCCCTGTAGACTTTTTGTAATTTAACTAGCACTTAAAACATATTTTAATATTTTTATTTTTCGTATTCTTAAGTTTTTCTTCTTGTTTAATTTCCTGTTGGAAATTTTCATCGATACTAGGGATGGGGAACATGTTATGTTAAGCAAGGGTTGTCTTGTGAAACCCAACCACTATTAATAAAAACAACAAAATTTACGCACGCACATACACATACACATGGTTCTTAATATCCCAACAAACATAAATGTAAAATAATTTGTTTGTCAGTCATATAAAATAAGTCAGTCATAATAAAAACGGTATAGGGCCAAAATTATTTCCGTTACAAACATTAGTACAAACACAATAATGTGGTGATTTTTATGATTATAATAAATAATACATATCAAGAAATATTTGCACTTAGTGAAGTATTTAGAGTTTTGATTGCTGGGTTATCGCACACTATGTTTTATACTTGTGTATGCTTAGGTTGGGGAAAATTTTTCTGTTTTCATTTTACTGAAAGTCCCATTTGGATAAAATCACATTCAAAACTTACCTAAGGTACACAGCTTAACAAATCTTTTATAAAAAGTGAAATTTTGTTAATTTTGAAGCTAATATTGCAATTTTATGTGCAAGCACAGTCATACATACATATCTAAATCTATAAATTATTTATTTATTTCACTTCATTTTTATTAACGTATTTTTTTGTAAAATTTTGAAATTTATTTTATTTCAAATTTAAAAAAATATATTTTTTTGATTACTTTTTTATACTATTTCATTCTAATTTTCTAATCTTGCTTTGTTTATTAAACACAATAAAATAAATTCCAATTGGGGTAACTTGTGCACATAGTTAAAAACAAACGAACATTGGGCGACATGCGCACGTCACTGTTAAAGAGCAGGACACTATCTGAAACTGCACACATACATACATACCTACATACATACATACATACATACATCATACATACATACATACATACTACATACATACATACATACATACATACATACATACATACATACATACATACATACATACATACATACATACATACATACATACATACATACATACATACATACATACATACTACATACATACATACATACATACATACATACATACATACATACATACATACATACATACATACATACATACATACATACATACATACATACATACATACATACATACATACATACATACAGTCTCTTAAAAGAGTTGTTGGACAAGTCACCCAAATTATTTTCATGCATCCGATTTTATTTCCGTTTTATGTATGTTATGTATGTGAGTCCCCTTTACAGAAAATAAGCTTTTGCCAATAGATAATTTAAAATAGTATTATTAAGATAATCTACCTTTTTTTGTTCTAAAAAATTAAACTCTCTCTAATTCTGTAGAAGCTTTTCTGGTATTCACTTAATAACAATAATACAATTTAGCATACAATAAATGAGTATATTATTAAAAAAATGCTGAAGTTATCGTGATATATAATGACCTAAGTCTAAATTATTATATATATACATACATATATATAAATTTTATAAATTTATTTGGCAAAAGACTTTTTGAACATACTGTAGTTTCATGTATATACATTAGGCTAGCCCCGTTTGTATGGAAGAAAAATAAGGTGTCAATGTTTCCAACTAAAATTAAAGTTAAATTGATTCTAAGATCCCATTTCTCAAAATTTTTCTCCGTCAATTTTTCGCCGTCAATATTTAGTTGGATTAAAGGATAAAAAGGTCCTTTTTTGAGGTTTTTATAATTTTTTTTTCATTTCTTCCAAAGGAAAGATATGAAATATTGGTATCATTAGAAAGGTCCTTGAGATATGCTTTAAATTGCATATCAGAAATTTTTGTAACAGCAAAAGTAATCGAAATTTTCTAATTTTTCGCAAATTTACAGATTTTTTACATTTTAACACGGATGAATTTAATATAATTCGTTAAAACTAATACATAATAATCCTCAATAAAATCTACGGAAACGGTTTTTTCGGTTTTTTAAAATTCAATCTATCGAATTTTATTTGAATTTATAGACCCCTATGTACGCTACCAAAACATTGCAAAATAATGTAAATAACAACATACAAACCGTTATTAACAAAGCAAGTATAACAAACAAGTAGATGCTATCCTAAGCATGTGTAAATGCTATAGCTAGCACAATAACGGGGAGAATATAGGATTAAAATATTTAAATGAAATACAAAACATATCGAATTTCGAAAAACTGAAAAAACCATTTCGGTGAAATTATATCAGGTTTATAATGAAATAATTTCAATTTATTACATTAATTAATTCTATGTAAAAATTTGAAAAACTTTCCGAAAAATTACGACATTTGTAATACTTTTACATAATTTTACAAAATTGTTTTATGTCATTAAAATCGCATCCCAAGGACCATTCAGATGATACTAAATTTTTATATGATTATTTGCAAGAAATGTGATAAAAATCATATAAACCTTAAAAAAGGACCTTTTTATCCTTTGATCTATCTCACCAAATATTGAGGTCAGGATAACAATTTTGAGAAATGGTAACTTAGAATGAACTAAATCTTCATTTTCGGTGGGAACATCAGCAACTTCCATTTTAGGGCCACCCTAATATACATACATATAAATCAAGTGTTTGTCAAACTGCGCATGTACATATATCTGTGACGTTGATGTGTATGAGAAACTAAACGTAACCTTTATTTTGTAACGGTTATTATAGGGGTAGATTTAAAACAAGTTGTTAGCATGTTCATATAGACGTCAGGTCTGTCAGTCAGCAAGAATATGATGCATATGTGGTGTTGCCAAATAATTTAATTATATTTACAATGTGCAATATATACATAGGTATAAATAACCTTTATCTTTTTTAACGGCAATCACCGGTTTTGCAAAATATGGTGCCATATTATTAACTACAGCATTATTGACACTGTGTAACCATATTATGGCATAAAAATAAAATCTAGTATCCTAGCAAAAGGATCGACTACATTAATAATACTTTTCTGCGTTGAGTTTAAAGTTTACAAAGGGATTTTTTTCCAAATTTAATTTAAAATTTATTGTTTCACTTCACAAACACTGAGTAAATTTAATTGAAAATTTGTTTTTTTTTTTTTTTAAATTAATCTCGTTTTGTTTTTATTTAACTTTGAATTTCATACTTTTAAAACTTTTAGGATTTGGGTATTAGTAAAATAATTCCCATGAAAGTATTGCCTGAATTTAACACAAAATATGAAATTATTTAATTTTTACAAAATGAATGTTTCTTGTATATGTATGTACATATGTATGTATATTGTTTTGAAACTGTTTTATTTATTCCTTGATGGTCATTCTTTTATGCAGTATGTAAAAC
The DNA here is from genome assembly GCF_015586225.1 of Lucilia sericata. Lineage (NCBI taxonomy): Eukaryota > Metazoa > Arthropoda > Insecta > Diptera > Calliphoridae > Lucilia > Lucilia sericata. The sequence continues at coordinate 17,346 of NW_023994372.1, read as the reverse complement.
TTTAAGAATGCTAAAAGATCACTCCGAAACTTTGAATTTCATACTTTTGAAACTTTTAGGATTTCGGGTATTATTAAAATAGTTCCTTAGGAGCCCATGAAAGTATTGCCTGAATTTCAAACAAAATATGAAATTATTTCAGTTTTACAAACTGAAGGTTTCTGTTATATGTATGTATATTGTTTTGAAACTGTAAGTAATGTTTTATTTATTCTTTTTGGTCATTCTGTTATGCAAGAATGCTAAAAGATCACTCCGAAACAAAAACCAAAGGTGACAACCGATGATATACCATTGTAAAACGGTATTAATAGCAATACTTAAAAAAATTATTCGCTAAAATACCGGTGTCAATATCAAAAGCAGTATCATATAAAATAAATACATTTTTCGAATTAGATAACTTTCAACATTGAGCTTGTCCGACAGGTATCAAACCGGGAACTAAAAATTTAACTGATTTTTGGGGATATTTGTGCCGAGCACAATATGAATAAAACACCAATTTGAACACATATGTGTACGTAACTTTTTAAGATTACATGGTGTTTATGTTTCATTTGCAATATATGTACATACTTATGTGCATGACTAACTAACAAATTGCACTAGGATAAAACGAAAAATTAGCACCCTTTTCACGCAACTCATTTCAATGATATTAAATTGGACGTTACACAATAAAAAAGTGCGCTTAAATTATTTATTAAATTGTTTAATTTGTATAAAATATTTTTTATTGCTCATTTTTATATATATACTATATATGTATATTTTTATTTATTATTTTTTATCAACTATTTATTAGTATTATTATTTTACATATATAAAACATAAGCTTTGTTTTTTGTTATTATTATGTATTTTTATTTATTTATTTTTTGCAGTTTATGATTTAGACACACATACGGCCGCACGAAAATTCAACCAAAATTCAACTAAGTTGGCAATGCCTTGACTGAGCTCGACAACACAATATTTTTTGTTTTCTTTTATTTTTCCTTTTTCTTCTTACGCGTTACAACCACCAACCACCAACACTACGGAGCAAAACAAACACAAAACAAACAAAAACAAGGGCATAAAAAGAAACAAAAATAATAAAAATAATAACAATAATAACAGTTAACCTTTTAAATAAACTACCACTAACTACAACTACTATTTTCAAAGAACCTACCCTACCACCGCACTGTCGGCACCAACAAAACACCACACACCACCCTTAAATACAGCCAGCCCCATTCATGAAAATGTGTGTATATACATATGCATGCATGCACATCCCAGCAATTCGGTGGCTGCGAGTAACCCCAAATGGTAGGTTAAATCAGTAGTTCGGTACTATCCTGTCGAATTACTGGTATGCACACTGACTATAATTTAAGTACAAAGTCTTTAATAAGTAAAACTCCAAATGACTATGTGGTCCAACAAGTTTTTAGGACAGTAATAAAAAATATAATGCTGATTAATTCCGTTCTTTACCGACAATACTTTAATATATAACAATAAATACGCGTGTTATGCCAAATTTTATACAGTGTCGCACAAAACTAAAGCACGAACATTTATTTGTTAGAAACAAGCTTTATAAAATTGAAACAAGAAAAAGTTCGGCCATGACGAATCTTCTATTTGGCTTGAATGAAACATATGTATTTGTGTGGATTTTCATGGCTGTACTCGTGTTTTTAATACAGTAATGGTCAGGGCAAGGTTTTGTATGCAAATGCACGTTTGTAGTCAGTTGTCGAATTTTATCTGGATATAATAATTTAATTATAAATTAAGTGGTATTAAGTGATTTTCAGAAGTATGATCGGTCCATTATTACCTCCCATATAAGGCCCACTTCCAAAAGTCACCTAAACGCACATATTTAATTGTCAAATAAAGGTATCTTGATAAAATTCGACACAAATATGTTTTGTCTATATATGAATCACTTTACGAAATTTTTCTCGGATAGGACCATTATTGGTCATAGCTCCCATGTAAGGTCAACTTCCGAAAATCACTTAAAAGCGTATATTTCATTGATAAATAAAGCTGTCGGTATAAAATTCTACTTGAATATGTTTTGTGTACATGTTAATCATTCTAACAATTTTTCCCCGGATCGGTCCATTATTGGTCATAGCTCCCATATAAGGCAGTCTTCCGAAAATAATTTAAGCTCACATATTTTATTGTCAAATAAAGCTATCTTGGTAAAATTCGACACAAATATGTTTTGTGAACATACATATGAATCACTCTACGAAATTTTTCTGGAGACGGCCGTAATTGTTCATAGCTTCTATATAAGGTCCACTTCCGAAAATCACTTAAACGCACATATTTTATTAATTAATAAATCTATTAGAGTAATATTCGACTTGATTTTTTTTTGCATATAAATCATTACTATACGAAATTTTTTCTTGATCGGTCCATAATTGGTCACAACTCCCATATAAGGATCATTTCCGAAAATTACTTAAACACACATTGATATCGGGATCATCGGGATAAAATTCGACATAAATGTGTATTTTGTATATATAAATCGTTATACGGAATTTTACTTCTGAAAATCACTTAATACCACATAATTCATTATTAATGATTATATCCAGATAAAATTCGACTTGAGTATGTTTGTGTATAGATAAATCATTATATTAAAATGTATGCAACTGGCCTATTAATATAAAATTTTATGAACCTAATCAATATTAGTTCCACATATGCATTAATGTTAGTACCCTCACTACGGAAACAAAAATTTTGTCAAGTTATCTAAAAATTTTATAGTTAAATGGGTTTTAATAAAAAGTAGCTTGCTGGTGGAGGGAATTTAATATTCGGCATAGCCTTGTTTGTATGTACAATTTTGTGCTGATACCGATATATTTGAGGGAGTTATTAACGATAAACTAATTTCCGGGAATATACACCTTTGTATGGGGCTATGGGCAATTTTGGATTAATTGTTATGAGTTTGAACATTCTTGATCCCTGGTGCAAAAAAATAATGTGTGACAAAATCTTTGGTAGTTTCTGAGAAAACTACTTAAGAATTGGGAAAAAAACTTTATTTTTTCGAGGTAGTCTGAAATTTTTACTCATAACTTTTTATGTCATGAACCGATTTTACTGATTTTCAACACCAAACTGTACCCGATAATAAAGAATGTTTTGGGTGACTACCTCGAAAAAAAACGTGTTTTACACAGACAGACAGACGGACATAGCTAAATCGACTCAGAATTTCAAGGATCAGATTTGTCTCAAATGAATATTTCTTGGTGTTACACACGGAATGACAAAGTTATATATACCCTCTATCACCACTGATGGTGGTGGAGGTAGGGTTGCCAGCCTGGCTGGACTTGGCTGGATTGTCCAGCTTTTTTGATGCTTGTCCAGTTTCAAGCAAAAATTTAATTTGTCCAGCTAAATACAAATTTTTTAGTACACTGCAATAATTTTTATGTTATCTTTGTCAAATCATGTTAGCCAACACTGATTGTTATACAACTAAGTTATGATTTCCCTCTTCTATCATCAATGACAACATGTCTCAACACTTGAACAGCTGATGTCGTAATAAATATTAGGTCTGTTCGCGTACTAGATAATTTGTAACAATTTGCAACAATTGTTATTGGATTCCGTTCGCGTACTTTTTGAAAACTTGCAACGAGAGCGATAAAAATGACAGTTCGTTGATAGAGATTTTTTTATTTTACTGGATATTTTTTCCCCAGTAAAAAATATCCAACATATATCCACAACATATGTTTGATTTTTGAATATGTAAACAAACCAAAGAAATTTGGTAAATTTTAAATTTTTTAAAAGAAATATATAAATTAATAACACACGAATATTAAAAAATTATTTGTAATTAGATTTATTTTAATTTTATTTATCATAAATTAGTTTTTAAAAGAGTTTATTTGTTGTGAAAAATCATAACAAATATTGTCAATCTAGCGTTTTTAAAACGATTTAGGTTGTCTTTCTCTTAGCGATTTTGTGTAATTTTTATTTTAATAATATGTTAGTATCATGAAGTTTAAAAACAATAATATATTTTTAATGATACTACATGTTTTGTTAACTTTAAATATCCATTTATTTATAGGAAAGAAAGAAAAGTTTCAATTATTTGTTTTAGTGTTTTGTTAGCGATTGAGATTTCAGCAAAATCTTTGTTTATAAACAAAAACTTGCAAATTTTTTTAAAAAATTGGCTTTCGCGTACTTTTTTAGATATTATTTTGATTGAGAATAAATTAAAAATTACTCTCTATCTTTAAGTTACTGGAGAGTACGCGAAAAGACCTATTATTGCGAGCGATAGTCAATTTGTTTACGTACATCTTACGTACTTATGATTTTTTAAATTTAAAACTTCAAAAATGGCGCTTTTTACATCTTTTGCTCTTAAAAACTAAGTTAACGAAGTGATCGGGGAAAACTAAAAATATATTCTTACTCTATGGACTATAACAAAACGGAATTGGTATATGAGAACCCCTGCATTTTTTTGGTGTATCAATGTGAATATATTTACACAAACCAAAATTAACATTTTCTCAGTATTTTTTTATGTCCATCTTTTTTTGTTTTGTCCAGCTTTTTAAAACCCAATGTCCAGCTTTTTGCGAATCGGAATCTGGCAACCCTAGGTGGAGGGTATAGCTATCTAAACTCCTGTGGAAATTTTTGCTAGGAGCAATAGGTGAAGAGTTACACTCATTTGAAAAAACCCTGTATGCCCAAAACGACCAACTTTGTTCCCCTCTAAATCCGGTAGTTTTTGACCGATGTTTATGGCCTACTATCCAATCAGTGCTGCCAGAACTCCTTCAGAAAAAAGTGCAAAATGTCAGTCAAAAAAGTGCAAATTCGTTGAAAAAAGTGCTAAATTCAAATCTAGTTTTTAAAAGTCGATTAAGCCATGTAAAACTTATGAGTAATGTACAGGTCACAATTTTTCACATAATTCAGTGATATGTAGGTATTTAGCCAAATTGGTCCATGATTTGACATTGCCTATACAAATGCCCCTCTATAATATCGATAACAATACAAGTTTGTTTATTGTGCAATAGTTCTAACAAAAAGTAAGCTAAAACAAGTTAGAGTGCTATATTCGGCTGAACCGAATCTTAAATACCCTCCACCAGCTACTTTTATATTAATACTTTTTTAATTGATCAAATATTTGTAGAAATAAGTTTACTCATGTCTTAAATAGAAAAACCCCAAGATTTAAATCTGTTTAAATCTGTTACAATTGCAAGATTTACACATTACAAACGCCATTTTCTTTTATATTTTTAAAGCGCGCCAAGATATGCTTTAGCGATATTTAATAATTTGTGTGAAAGATTTAAGGAAATTCCAATTTTCGGGGCAGGTCTTTAAGCGTTTTTCTGAAGGGGACCTTGTATGGGAGATATGACCAATTATGGACCGATCGGAAAAAAATTTCACAGTAATATTTCTGTATATAAGAGAAATACTTGTACCAAATTCTATATGGATATCTTAATTAAGTAATGAGTTATGCGCGCTTAAGTGATTTTCGTGAGAGGACGACCGATCTAGAAATTTTTTTCTCTATATAAATTCCATTGACATAGAATTTTAATTTACTAACAATAAACTCATTTTCCGGGAATATGTACTTTCGTATGGGAGGTATAAGAAATTGTGGACCGATTCCGGCAATTTTCAACAGGAATAAAGCTCTCGCATAAAAACAAATGTATGATGATTTTCATGGAATTATATTGCATAGTTTTAGTGAAAATTACATCAGAATGCTTATTTTTTCCGGAGTTGTTTTAAATTTTAATTCATAACTTTTCCCGATGTAAACCGATTTTGCTCATGAGCGTGTTTTACACAGACAGACAGACGGACGGACGGGCGGACAGACGGACATAGATAAATCGACTCAGAATTTCATAAGAACCAAGAATATATACTTTGTTGGGTCTCAGATGAATATTTCTTGCTGCTATAACCATTGATGGTGGTGGAGGGTATAATAAAATCCATGTCAGAGCCTTATTTTGATTTTGTAAATAAATCCAAGTCCTTTTTTAGAATTTGGTCTCACTACGTGCTGAAAAAAGCTATGTAATATCCTCCGAAAACATTAAAAAAATTGCTCATTAAAAATGTTTAAAATATGTAAAACAAGTAAACGTGTTATATTCGTCTATAACGAAACTTACAACACTTTTAAACATTTTATATAGAGACAAAAAACTAAATAAAATGAATACTATTTTTGTTATAAAAACGTAATTTTTTTACAAGTATTGCATCCCGACATTGATAAATACGTTTGAATATAACTGTACTGCCACACAGTGTCTATTATGTTGCCCTCCACCATCAGTGGTGATAGAGGGTATATATAAGTTTGTCATTCCGTGTGTAAAACCAAGAAATATTCATCTGAGACCCAACAAAGTATATATATTCTGGATCCATATGAAATTCTGAGTCGATTAAACTGTGTCCGTCTGTCTTCCTCAAACACTCTGACGTTAAAACTAAGCAAACGACATCAGCGAAACGGTGAAAATCAGCCGAAACGGTCCACAGTGGTATAGAAAAAAAAGAGGGAAATAATTCGGTAACTTCTAAACGGTTAATCCGATTTTAATGAAATTTGGTATGCGCAAAGAGGAGGTGTTGTCTTATAGGCCAACCAGGGTCCCGGCGGGGGGTCCTCAAATTAGGACACCTCGGCTATGTTAAATTTTTAAAACGATCCTATTTCATCATTTGAGTTCCGATTAAAAAAAAATTTCGTATATAGAATCTCCTCGAGCACTATAAAAAATGTCGTCGTAGCAGTAAATTATCTCTTATAGTTTAGGAGATATTCGCATTTGAAAATTAAAATTTTAAAATTTTTACCGTCCTTTAGTTTTTTGATAATAGCGGGTCCAAATATTCCCGATTTTCGCCATTTTTTTATTCGCTTAACAACAAGTATATATATCAAGCAGTGAATTATGTAAAAATCATGACTGAGTCCAAAGTTATAGGCATTTTAATTTAAAAAATTAAAAAAAGGCGATTTTTTGCCATTTTTTTGGGAAAAAAGTATCTTTTTCTTTTTAAGTTATCTAAAAAGTTTCTAAGAAGATGTATATAGAATTTATACTTTTTGGAAAGCTGACTTTACATAAAATACGATAAATGAAACAAAACCTAAAAATGTTTGTTACCGAGGGGACCAGGTCCATCCAAAAAACCCTATTTTTTATGGAAAATTCAATTTTGAAACGGGTTTCGATAACCCCGCCCCTGGTATGGATATAATAGGCAAAAAACCAAAAAATCCCATTATTGGGATTTTTAAAATTTTTTGTTTGAATTCCGGGATTTCTAATAAGAAAATTCGAAATTTTTATTTAATTTTGGATTTTGAGTAAAAAATCTACCTAACTGTAAAATTTCATCAAAAAATATTCATAAATAAATTTTTTATTGCAATTTGAAAAATTTGTATCTTCGCAAAAACTGAATAAAAAACATTTTTTAATTTTCAAAAATTATATACAGTTTTGAAAAATAGACAAATTACCTTTCCATTGATATATAACATGCCTACCTAATGCTTTTTAAGTGACAAATTAATTAGGGAAAACTCAACATCTTTTAGAAAATTTACCTAGCACTATTATTTTCATCCTAAGGTTAACTCTTAAATTTGTTACATATATTAAAAAATGTTCAGGTATTATTTTTTAAACTGTAATGATTTTTACCCCTATAGGTCACTTTAATAGGTAGCTTATTAAAGTGACCTATTGAGGAAAAATTCATTACATAAGGAAACGTTAGACATATTAGGTAGAATATCATAACCCTTTAAAAAATAATTTAATTTAAGTACCTGTAATTAATATACATATAAGACAGGTCTATATCTGTTTGTAATTATTTGTAATTTTCTAACCATGGCGATCGTATTAAAAAAAATGATTTGTGCTCCATTTTATTTGAACACTCTTCAGCTCCTTTTCAAGATAAAGTCAACTTCTTATTAAAATATATTGAAACTGCACATAAAAATAAAGTGGATAAAACTGATATATGTAAAATTGAAAATTTTATTAAATCAGTTGATATAAAACTGAAGAGTGTTCGGTATTCCATTGCTAAATTTCGATCGAAATTTTCTGATTGGCTGGATGAATGTGTAGAAGTTGCTATTTGCGTATCAACTGTTGGTGCTCCCTGTAAGCAGTATGAGGATTTGAGCTGAAAATCAAAGAGGAAAAGGTTATCAACTTCACTAGAAACCTTATCTAACGAAGAAGTTTCGGACACTTTAAAAGCAATGTTAAGAAAAGAAAAACAGCCTTTGGATGCCATAAAAATTGCAAATATTCTTCCAACCGCATCACCAAGACGACTGAAAAGAATTGTAAAGAGTATACCCACACCATAATCTGATACAACGTTCACTGAGGAAGAAGCTAAGTATTGCGCTTATGTTGCAGCTGGGATTAAGTCGTGATAACTACATAACGTTAAGAAAGGCGCTATCTGAAAAAGGAGTGGATGTTTTACCATCATATGACAAAATAAATGAAAGGAAGAAAAGCATTATACCATCTCCTATTGAAATAACTGATCGGAAGGCTGTTACTGGACTCGGCGCTCTACTCGAAAATACTGCTTTAAGGATTGCTTCTGACTTTTCTTCAGACCAACTAAAAAAATAAATTCTTGTGATCTTCAACTCCTTTGTAAGTGAGGATGTGATTATCAGCACTCTCGGAATATAAACAAATCAACACAAGTGAATCATCTTCCGAGTATAAAAGTGTATTTATGGCATCGCTAGTTCCATTAAGAATTCGAAAGTATGCTGACAGCGATTCTCCATCAACCAGTTTCGATGATATTTGGAAGAATTCGACTCCATGATCCAAAGCTTTTTGTAGGCCAATAAGCTTTGAGTATATAAAGGAATCCAAAACAACAACGCAAGATTTGATAAATCGTATTGAAGCAGAAATTAAAAACTTGGAACCTATAACAATCGAAATAGAAAATTATTCGTTTAACATGTCCTATGATTTAAAACTTACAATGATTGATGGGAAAGTTGGAAATGCCATTACAAGAACATCATCTACTTGGTACTGCTACATATGTGGTGATAAAAAATCAGAATTTTCGAATATTTCCAAGCAAAGGTCAATAAATGAGGAAACATTACAATTTGGAATATCCCCCTACATGCTCGCATACGATTTCTGGAACATTTTCTACATTTAGCATATGATTTAAAGTACAGAAGCATACCGGAAAATGCAAACAAAAGTGCAAATAACAATAAGGAGTTAATGGAAATGAGAGCCAGTGACAAAAGAAGAATTCAAAAGGAATTTAAAAAGCGGATGGGATTAAATATTGATAAACCACTCACAGGATATGGAAGCACAAACGATGGTAATACCGCTAGACGTTTTTTCAAACATTTTGAAACTACTTCCGAAATAACCGGAATTAATATTGATTTACTGCAAAAGGTCAATATTATTCTAATGGCGATAAATAGCAAGCATAAAGTGAACGCAACAAAATTTGGAGAGTATTCTACAAAAGTTTCTAAATTACTTTTGGAATTATATCCCTGGAAAGAAATGACACCTACAGTTCACAAGATATTATGTAATGGAAAGGTCATCATAGAACATAATATTCTGCCTTTAGGAGAGCTTACAGAAGAGCCCTAAGAATCGAGGAATAGAGACTTTAAGCATATTCATCATTTTAGCTCAAGGATGTGTTCTAGGCAGTCTCAAAATGAAGATATTTTTAATAATCTGATTCTATCTTCTGATCCTGTTTTATCTACTATAAGGAAACGTTGGATTTGCTACAAAACGTTAGCATTTGAAAATATTCATGAATTTAAAGATTTACTTTATCTTTTAGATATGGACTATTAATTTATAAAAAATATAAATAAAGACTATTTTTATATAAAATAAATACTTGTTAATTTTTTTAGGGATAAAGAATAAAAGATTAATCATAAAAAGTGGCTGTAAAAATTCATAAAAATTTAGGTAGTAAAACATGCCTAACAAATGTATGGATGAAAATAATAGTACTAGGTAAATTCTCTAAAAGATGTTGAGTTTTCCCTAATTAATTTGTCACTTAAAAAACATTAGGTAGGCATGTTATATATCAATGGAAAGGTAATTTTGTCTATTTTTCAAAACTGTATATAACTATGTATATGAAAAATAAAAAATTTGCGGAATACTTTAAAAAAAAACTAAAATTTTTTTTATTCAGTTTTTGCGAAGATACAAATTTTTCAAATTGCAATAAAAATTTTATTTATGAATATTTTTTGATGAAATTTTACAGTTAGGTAGATTTGTTTACTCAAAATCCAAAATTAAATAAAAATTTCGAATTTTCTTATTAGAAATCCCGGAATTCAAACAAAAAATTTTAAAAATCCCAAAAATGGGATTTTTTGGTTTTTTGCCTATTATATCCATACCAGGGGCGGGGTTATCGAAACCAGTTACAAAATGATTAAGAACATATTGGGTCATATAAAACAGGTCACTATAATTTGATATCGACTATGCGATTTGAGAATTTTTGCTCAAAATTGAATTTTCCATAAAAAATAGGGTTTTTTTTGGATGGACCTGGTCCCCTCGGTATCAAAAATTTTTAGGTTTTGTTTCATTTATCGTATTTTATGTAAAGTCAGCTTTCCAAAAAGTATAAATTGTATATAAATCTTCTTAGAAACTTTTTAGATAACTTAAAAAGAAAAAGATACTTTTTTCCCAAAAAAATAACAAAAAATCGCACAAATGTATGTATATAATATGAACAGAAATCATATTACCAACGTAGATCTGTATAGGTCCATTATTGGTCATAGCTCCCATATAAGGTCCACTTTCGGAAAATTCATAAATAGAAATAACTAATTAATAAATAAAGACATTGGAATAATATTCGACATAAATATGTTTTGAGTATACATATATCACTTTGCAAAATATTTTTCGGATTAGTCCATAATTGGCCAGAGCTCCCATATAAGACCCATTTCCGATAACCACGTAAACGCACATATTTCATAACTAAATGAAGATGTCGTGAATGTGTTTAAAGTAGATATAAAACACCCTGCGAAATTTTTTCCGGATCGGCCTATAATTGGTCACAGCTCCCATGTAAGGTTCACTTCCGAAAATCTCTTAAATGCTCATAACTAATTTAGAAATAATGATATTGAAATAATATTCAGCATAAATATGTATTGTGTATACTTATATCACTCTGCAAAATATTTTTGGATCGGTCCATAATTGGGCATAGGTGCCTCCCATATAAGGTCAATTTCCGATAACCACGTAAACGCACATATTTCATAACTGAATGAAGATATCGGCATAAAATTCGTCATTAATGTGTTTAAAGTAGATATGAAACACCCTACAAAATGTTTTCCGGATCGGTCCATAATTGGTCACGGCTCCCATATAAGGACCACTTCCTAAAATCACTTATATGCAAATAACCAATTAAGAAATAAAGATATTTTAAAAATAGTCTACATAATTTTTTTTTTGGATCGGTCCATAATTGGTGATATCTTTCTACTTCAGAAAATCACATATTTCTTTGATAAATAAAGATATCGGAATAAAATTCCGCATAAATAAAAAAATGTACGTAAGTATATTTTGTGTATATAAGAAATATAAGGTCCACTTCCTTAAGTCACTTTTTCCAATATATTTCATCAAAATATACTAATATTTTAATGTTGGATATAAACCGACATAGTCTGTTTTTGTATCGATAAATCATTATGCGAAATTTTGTTCGGATTGGCCAACAATTGGCCATATCTCCATAAAAGGTATATATGATTTTTAAATGATAGCACCCTCATCACGGAAGCACAATTGAAAGTTTCACAATTTATTAAATACGTATCTTGAAATATTTAGATGGGTTTTCATAAAAAGTAGCTTACAGGTGGAGGGTATTTAAGATTCGGCATAGCCGAATATAGCACTCTAGCTTGTTAGGACTTTCTTATTTGTGCAATTGATTTATTTGTTGTTAAGAAAGGCATACACGATACAACCCCTGATACAATGTGATAACGTTGTTTACGGAATTGCGAAGTGTATAGGGTTGTTATAAGAAGTTGTTAGTTGGTTGTGCGAAAGATCTAGATGTTTTGGTATTTCTGCAAGTTCAACAATCGGATCGCAAGGTAAAAATGCTTGTCGTACAACATTATTCTATTTTACTCTTCATTTTCTGGTGACCGCAGAGCTAGTTACATCGTGTGTGCTTAAAAAAACAATAAAAACAAGTTACAGTGCTATATTCGGTTGTGCCGAATCTTAAATACCCTCCATTTATGTCGAATTTTATCCCGATGATTTTCGGAAATGATCCTTATATGGGAGTTGTGACCAATAATGGACCGATCAAGAAAAAATTTCGTATAATGATTTATATGCAAAAAAGAAATTCAAGTCGAATATTACTCCAATGGATTTATTAATTAATAAAATATGTGCGTTTAAGTGATTTTCGGAAGTGGACTTCATATAGGATTAAAAGATAAGAAAAATGTTACAAACAAAGTGCAATTATACGCACACGCTACCACCTTCAATTTGATTTTTTATTGTGATTTTTAAAATTTTTGGATAGATAATTCTAAACATTATTTTCCATTTGTGCATATGAAGATTTTTAAAGGGTTGTTATAAAGCAAAAACTCGTTAATGGGTTGTACTTCCATAACCACTTACTTTTCAATGACTACTACTTATCGTCTGCATTACTTAGCAGTACTCTAGTAATGACTTTCTCATAATCTGGTATGGAAGTACTTTATTTTCGGCTTTGTCATTTTGTTTGCTCATTTTATTTAATTGCGTGTAAAGAATTGTGTTTTCCAAAAAAAAAAAAAACAAGTAAGAAAGTATAGTCGGGCGTGGCGGACCATATGGTACCCTACACCAGTTATGAATATTAAATGTGATTTATTTTTCATAATAAAGCATTTATCTTCAATATTCCCTTGTTCCGATACATTTAAGAAATTTATGGATGAAAAACTAATTTTCTGAAAGAGGCTTTATATGGGGGCTAGGGGCAAATATGGACCAAGCCCGATAAAATTTTGTGAATATATTTATATTTACATAACATTTTATTGTGCTGAATTTCATCGCGATATTTGTGTTTATAAGTTAATTTGGGACATTCAAGTAATTTTCTGAAGACGACTTTGTATGGGAGCTAGGGTCAAATGGGGCCCGATCTTTATGAAATTTGGCAGTTGTGCCGTATTTTATAGATATATCTGTATATTTAACATAATTATGAGCTCAGAAGCCCTTTTCGGGGGGTTCTGTTCTTTGGGGGCTAGGTGAAATAATGGACTGATTTTAACCATTTTCAATAGGCTTCGTCCTTGGGTCAAATAAAACGTGCGTGCCAAATTTCATCCAATTATCTTGAAAATTGCTCAGAAAACGATTCTAAGCCGATTGGTATACTTTATCGTGGGTCCAGGACGAATGTTTTTGTATGTTACAAACATCAGCACAAAGCCAATATACCCTCCCCACTAAAGTGGTGTAGGGTATAACAAAATAAAATTTTTATGTGAAAACCCTAATTTGACGCGCAATAAAATAGCTAAGCAGTGGTGCAGTGAGTAGAACGGTTGACTAACAAACCGAAGTCCCTAATTCGTACTCTAGCTGGCTCTTTTTATTATTAAAAAACAAAACAACTTACTCAACAACTGTTTTGTAAGAGAAATTGTAAGTACTTCTTTAACTCCCTATTTGTAAGCGAGCGTAGAAGTACTTCCCTCCAATGACGTCACCGTGTTAAAGTAATGACTTAAAATGCTGATGAAGAAGTAGTGAAAAGAGGTTTTATTAGCTTCCCAGCCAAAAACGGTCATATATGATTATATATGAACATGTATGCATGTATCTTTTGAGATACCCTTACCTTCGAGGTTGATTTCGCCGACGTGGTCGTCTTCGGGATATCTATCTTGGCGTTGTCACCCTTACTCTCACTTCTCTCACTCCTTTGTCACTTCTGACTTGAGGTTCCTTTGAGTGAAGTATGGCTGGGCTTCGACTGTGTATTAGAAGACGGGGAGCTCTTTTTCTTCTTAGGTTTATTCTCAGTTGTCAACTCTTCGTAAGACCTGATCCTCTTTGCCTCAGATCTTGTGAAAGAGTCCGATTTTTCCTTTGGAGTGTCGTTGGATTGACTAACTATGATTTCCTGAAGCATCTGTTTCAGCTTCCTCCTCTGTGCTCCAGATAGCCTTTTCTTAGTAATAGGTAGTTTAGCTATGCTATCACTCACCTGTTTCACCATTTGCCCTACTTCATCCTTTTTGGGATTTGCTATAATGGTGTTGTTATTATCTTCTGAGGATTCAGAGTCTTAACCCTCACCTATATTTAAAGGCTGAGGTAGCTTAGAGCTCTCTCCGAGTAGATCCTTCTCTTTCACAACTATGTTTTTGCTAATGGCATGCTGTACACTTGACGCATTGTCCGCCACGGAGGCCAAGGTACCCACCTCCGTAGTAGTATTTTGCTCACGATTGCAGGATGACGACGACACGTGACTCGCGAGTGGATCAACACTTGCCGCCGGTACTGGGTTATTTAGGCCCTGCACCGTAACTTTTATATTTTTATTTTCCATATTTGTTTTTTCCAGTTTTTTGGTCCGCGGGGAATATAATATTCCCAGGTGGTGGACAATCTGCCCTCAATCAGCTTAAGTGAAATTAACGATGGTAGAGGACAGATGGTCCATCACCACCCCCTATCCGCCACCCGGGGACGCGCTCGGTAGGAAAAAACTGGAAAACTCCCCCTAGACTTTACTACTAAAGACTTTAGTTCTCTTATGGAGAGCTGTAAAACCCGGCATATGTTTGGTTTCCGTAATTAAGATACTATTTATCATTTTGTAACTTTTTTATGCATGTATGTATATAACTAATTTTGATTAGGCCCAGAAACATTTGTATTCGTATGACCTATTATGTGCCGATCCTGCCGATAACTTATATGGGAATTATGACCAATAATGGACCAATTCGAAAAAAAAACAAGTCAGAGTGCTATATTCGGCTATGCCGAATCTGAAATACCCTCCACCTGTAAGCTACTTTTTATGAAAACCCTTATAAATGGGAGATACGTATTTAATAAATTGTGAAAGTTTAAATTGTGCTTCCGTGGAGATTATAGAGATATGGCAAATTATTGGCCAATCCGAACAAAATTTATAGAAAGATTTATCGATAAAAAAACACACTGTGTCGGTTTTTATCCGTATATATTTATAATTGAATGAAATATATTGGAAAAAGTGGCTTATGGAAATGGGCCTTATATGAGAACTAAGACCAATTATGCATTGATCCTAATTAAAAAAAAGATTTCTTATATACACAAAATATCCTTATTCCGATATCTTTATTTATCAATGAAATGTGCGATTTTCTGAAGTGGATCTTATATGACAGATATGAACAATTATGTACCGATCTGTAAAAAACTTATTTTTATAGCTTATTTATACACTACACTACTTTAAAGTATACCAATCGGCTTAGAATCATTTTCTGAGTCGATTAGGGCTTGTAAAGCTTGTAATCAAACTTCAGATCTCAATTTTTAAGATAATTCAATGAAATTTGGCACATCATCTTCTATGTTACCGAAGACGAAGCCTATTGAAAATGATTAACATTGGTTCATTATTTCACCTAGCCCCCTTACAACTGAACCCGACGAATAGCGCTTTTAAGTTCATAATTATGTTCAGTATACTCGTATCTCGACCAAGTTCTATACTAGCCTCGATGACTCTCATGAATTTTATAATTATGGGGTCTCATTTTACCATAGCCCTTATACAAAACCCACTTCAAAATTTGACTTAAATGCCCACAATTTTATTCAACAATAAACGGCTTAAGTATATCTGAGGCAAGGTACAATTCAACTAAATGCTCTATTATGAAAACTAAATCACATTTTATTTTTGTAACACGTGTAGGGTATTACATGGTCGGCCTCGCCCGACTATAATTTCTTACTTGTTTTAAAATATCTTTATTTCTTAATTGGATATTTGCATTTAAACGATTTTCGGAAGTGGTCCTTATTTGGGTGCTGTGACTAATTATGGACCGATACGGAAAACATTTCGCAGGGTGTTTCCTATTTACTATAATCACATTCATGACTAATATTATACCGATATCTTCATTCAGTTATGAAATATGTGAGTTCACGTGGTTATCGGAAATGGACCTTATATATGATCTATGCCCAATTATGGACCGATCCAAAATACATTTTGCAGAGTTATATACACAATACATATTTATGTTGAATATTATTTCAATATCTTTATTTCTAAATTAGTTATGTGCATTTAAGTAATTTTCTAAGGTTGACCTTACATGGGAGCTGTGACTGATTATGGGCCGAGCCGGAAAAAATTTCTCAGGGTGTTTTATATCTACTTTAAACACATTCATGATGAATTTTATGCCGATAATTTCATTCAGTTATGTAATGTGTGCGATTACGTGGTTATCGGAAATGGGCCTTATATGGGAGCTATGCCCAATTATGGACCAATCCGAAAAATATTTTCCAAAGTGATATATGTATACACAAAACATATTTATGTTGAATATTATTCCAATATCTTTATTTCTCAATTAGTATGTATGTATGTATGTATGTATGTATGTATGTATGTATGTATGTATGTATGTATGTATGTATGTATGTATGTATGTATGTATGTATGTATGTATGTATGTATGTATGTATGTATGTATGTATGTATGTATGTATGTATGTATGTATGTATGTATGTATGTATGTATGTATGTATGTATGTATGTATGTATGTATGTATGTATGTATGTATGTATGTATGTATGTATGTATGTATGTATGTATGTATGTATGTATGTATGTATGTATGTATGTATGTATGTATGTATGTACGTATGTATGTATGTATGGATGTATGGATGTTCATATGCGTTCATATTTCTCATAATTGATCTTTATTATTTTGAACATGCTTAATTACATGTTTTCTTGTATATAAAGTAGATATAAAAGCTTTGTTTCAGAACTTTTCTGGCTAAATGTACATTAGTATGTAAGGGAAAAGTATGAATGTAAACTTAGTCTTAAGAGCTATATGTAAAACTGA